>NW_021144803.1:500497-800497 GCF_900634625.1 Parambassis ranga | reverse complement strand
GTGGTCAGAGAAGCTGGCACCACCTGTAACAAAGGTCTGGGTCCCAAGCAGACCACACAATCAACTTGGAATGCATTAGCTGACTATTCAGCTAATAAAAACCAATTATTCCTGTAGCAACCTGAAACCATTGAGCAGTAGACAATCCTTCTGTTCCTGATACAATGACAACCCCTCCTGAATTAGCATTATTCTTACCAGTCACTAAGCTTCCCTGCACTGCTGAACTCTCTGGGATTGTGGAGGTGGTTGTATTAGGCAGACTATGTGTTTGCCAAAATTCCACCATCCAACAGGGGTCATGACCTACAAACACAGCACAGACAAGGAACCATGTGCCATTCTGTGTTTCGGGAAGTATTAGTGGAGTTAGTGCATGGATCAAATAGTACAGTGTGTTGACCCATCTGTAACAACACATAGACCGTCAGGAGGAATAGAACCACAACCATGATTATAACCAATAGGATAATATAAAAATAATATAAGTAACAAGTAGAGCAGTATAAAGATTAATAATATAAAAAATGAATATGTAGTTTATACCTCTGTCCAGGGAACTCGCAGTGTAACCAATAGATCAAAAAAATTATGAACAACCCTAATATGGTTATCCCAACAAGAAAACAAATACATGTTATACATCATAGTATGTGGGGGTATTTTAATCGGTCGGTCTTTCACCGTTCCCGCCCCCAGATACTCCTAACAGCTCAAATGTAATGAAAATTATCCTACAGTAAGAATGTTCAAAATTGTGTTTTATCAGTTCATGTATGTGTTCCTGTCCGTCTGCCTCGTCGTCCAGCGCCCCGCCTGATTCTCTGGTCCTCTCGTCCCTCAGGATGTGTTTTCTTTCTTCAGATCCCTGGGGTTAGACTACCCGGGATCCTGGATTCCTGTCAGGGGATTATTCTGCCCCTTTTTGTGACAGGATCCGTATCTAAATCAGCCGATTCAGACTTCTGCGCCCTCAGATCAGCGTGGACGTCCTGTAGAGATCATCGAGGCTCCTCTGCAACTGTGCACTGGCTCCAGTGGAACCAGGTGTCCCCCTTTCCTCTCAGCCGAACTGCGTGTGAGGTGCGTCCCGTCACCTGATAGGGACCTGTCCACCTTGGCTCCAACCACTTCTTTTTGATGACCCTCAGGAGTACCCACTCGGCTAAATACTAACACCAAAGCTTTAAATTCATTATGGTTTATATTAATATCGTACTACATACTCTTTCAGTCTCAGCCGGCCAGCTGGTCCAGGAAACTGTCGACCTGTAAGAAGCTCATAGGGTGTAGATTATATGGCGTTATTACCAGAACATCAATACAATAGATAATACTTGAACCCATATAAATTTGGTCTGTGCACAGATTTTAGCCAATTTTTGTTTTAGGTTTGATTCATCCTTTCCACCTTTCCTTGAGACTGTGAATGATAAACAGTACCAAAAGCATGCTTCAGTCCCAACATAGCCTCCACCTGCTGGAGGTCTTTATTTTTGAAATGTGTTCCATTGTCAGATCTGATTTTTTTTCAGGAAAACCATGTCTAGGGATGTAGGTGTTAATCAGAAATTTAATGACAGTTTGTCACTACACCCCACATGGCCTACCCCATGTGCTTCTTCCATGGCAGTTTGTCTCAATCCAGGTGGCAGTATGGGTCGTCCATCCTCCATACTCCTCCTGTGTCAGTTGCCCCCCTCGCTTTCCACAAAGTCTTTTCCTGTGGAGAGGCTTTGTTTTGTAGTTGTGTTAAGTCATTCCAGTCAACAGGGGGAGGTAAGTCCGTTTCTGAACACATCAAAATCATCTGTTCAACATAGCCTGCTGCCTGCTTTGCTGCCTGATCTGCTGCATTATTTCCTCTGGTGATCCTGTCAGCGCCTGTTCCATGACCTTTGCATTTTATTACAGCTACCTTGCTAGGCAACAACAGGACTTCTGCAAGTTCTCTCATTTCTGCCTCATGTTTTATGGGTTTGTTATCTGCAGTGAGAAATCCTACTCTCAGCCACTGGCCCAACTCCACATGTACTGCTCCTGCTGCATATGCTGAATCAGTGAAAACATTGATGTGTTGTCCTTTCCCTATTTTGAGTGCTTCGATCACTGCTCTCACCTCTGCTCTCTGTGCTGACTGCTGTCCCTCCAGTCTTTCTGCTTTTAGCGTTCTCATCTCTTCCCGTGTGTCTTCAACAACTGCGTATGCCGCTCTGAGTCCTTCTGTGTCATGTCTGAAACAGCACCTGTCTGTGAATAGATTTCTAGCCTCTGTTAGTAGTGTGGCCTGTAAATCCATTCTGACTTTTTCGTCTCTAATTACCCTTTCTGCACATGTATGTGGCTCTCCAGCTCCTATCTGCTCTGCCATGTTTATACCATCATGTGTGAAGGTAATATTTGGTGCTTCCAAAATCTTGCTCATTCTCCTTTGTCTCAGTGGGGTGAGTGTGAATGTCTCTGAGTTTACATATGCAACTACACTATGTGTTGTGAATACATACAGCTGTGTCCCATAACCATATGTTCAGTTTTCTGAATTAGCTTAGCTATTCCTGCTGCATGCTATATGCACTGAGGATGTCTTTTTTCCATGTTGTCTGATGTACATCAGTATTACTCTCTCTCCCCCTTTTTTCTGGAACAGGATGCCGTTTGCACAGGTATCCGTTCCAGAGACATCTAAATAGAATGGTAAAGTGTAATTCGGCGTGGCTAGTTCTGCTGCTGTAGCCAAAGATTGTTTCAGTTCAATAATAGAGCGTTCAGCTTCCTGTGTCCAATTTAGGTGGGCTGTTAAATTACGCATGCCATGTTCTCTAACTAGGTCTCTAAGTGGCTGTGTGAGACCAGTGTAGTTTGCAACGTAGTTTAAAAAGTATCTCTACATTCATGAGCCAGCGGAAGACAAAAGAAAGCATTAGCCAAATCTAATCCACAAAGGTTCAGATGTGTAAACCCGGAATGTCACAGGCTCACAATTCACTAAGCCTACATCAGTGGGGCCCTCTGCCCATAAATGTGTCGGTAAGTCATTAATCAAAGCCTGAGCAAGAAGGTGGTCTGTTTTTTCTCGTCCATGATATCTGGCAAGCTGTTCGTGTGCTAATGTAACAGTGTTAGTAGCTGAAACATGTTTTCTATATGCTTTGGCAGATGGAGAGTACATGATTTGTGCTATAGGTGTAGGTTGCCAATCTGTTTGAGCTACGGCACATTTAACCATGCCACCTAATTCATTTGCCTGATGTTTTGGATGTACAGCTAATGAGACGTGGGAATGCCCTTCGTCACTGATCATATACCAAGCCTGTTGTTCTAGTGCAAAAATCCACACCAGCTGCTAGACCCTCAGATGCCACAAAAATATCTCGGACTGAAATCAACCAGTTTTTCTCCCCTAGGGAGCATGTGAAGTTATCATGATACCAATCAGTTTGCCGCCTGTCATAAAACGAAGTCACATGAGGGGGGTCAGGGGGAGTGACATATGTTTTTCTCAAAGTGTAAGCTTATATAATCAAATACATACGTGGTCTGTATCATGTCATTGCGTAAATAACCTTGTATACTTCACATCACACACTATAATATTAGTCTTTGTTTTTATGCATTTATAAATGTACATTTATCATCCTTAGCTTATCATCATCTACCCACTTTGTCAATGGTATGGAGACCATACTATCCAACCGTCACTGAAGCATACGTGGGGCCAACAAAACAACACATTTATTGACCAAAGTTGTCATTATGGCAGAAAATGAACTACAAAATAAAAGACCTGGCTGAAACCATTAAAGTACACCCCCCCCCCCCACTAGAAACCAAAAGTCTGAACAAAAATACAGGGAGCAAAAAATCAGTCTAATAAGGGTCCAGAAAACAAAAACTCAGAAAACTGGGTAGAGACCCAGCATGACGAAGTCTGGGGGGGCTCAGAGAGCAAGGCCAGAGGCTGACAAGGCCGAGATTTCCCAGGGTCGAGAGAAACCGCAGGGGAACGTCAGAGACGAGGTTGCAGACCCTCCAGGGTCTGGGCGGAAGACCAGCAAAGATGATGGGGCTGACCCACCAGGGTCAGGGCAGAAGGTCGGCGGAGACGAGGAGGCTGACCCACCAAACGAGGAGGCGGACCCAGGGTCCGGGCAGAAAATCGGCGGAGATGATGGGGCTGACCCACCAGGGTCAGGGCAGAAGGCCGGCGGAGACGAGGCTGCGGACCCTCCAGGGTCCGGGCAGAACGCCGGCAAGGACGAGGCAGAAGACCCTCCAGGGCCCGGACAGGAAGGCAAAGCCGAAGACGAGGCAGAAGACCCTCCAGGGTCCAGACTGGAAGCCAGAGCCGAAGACGAGGCAGAAGACCCTCCAGGGTCCAGACTGGAGACCGGCGCTGGAGCAGAAGACCCTCCAGGGTCCAGACTGGAGACCGGCGCTGGAACAGAAGACCCACCGGGGTCCGGACTGGAGACCAGAGCCGAGGACCCTCCAGGGTCCGGACAGGAACCCAGAGCTGAGCCGAACCCAGAGCCGAGGACCCTCCAGGGTCCGGACAGGAAGCCTGAACTGAGGGAGGACCACTGGCGTCCGGACTGGAGATCAGAGGCGAAGGACCACCAGCGTCGGGACGGAAGACCAGAGGCGAAGGACCACCGGGGTCGGGACTGGGACTCGGGAGCGGTGGACCACCGGGGTCGGAACAGGAACTCGGGAGCGGTGGACCATCAGGGTCGGAACAGGAGACAGGAGACGAAAGCCCTCCACGGTCAAAACTCGAAACAGGAGACGAAAGCCCTCCAGGACTAAAACTCGAAACAGGAGACGGAAGCCCTCCAGGGCCCAAACTCGACACAGGAGACGGAAGCCCTCCAGGGCCAAAACTCGAAACAGGAGACGGAAGCCCTCCAGGGCCAAAACTGAAAATATGGTATGTGTCTTTTTTGTGCACGTGTAAAAACACCTAAATGCACAGCCTGTATCAATGAAGATCCTACACATTTTCATTTTCTAAACTTTTTCATTCACTTAGGCTGTCGATGACCAAAATGTCCCTGGGTACCAGCATGTGGACAGACTTGCGGAGTACTTGGTGGCTCTTCGGGATCAGACCTCCCTGTGTCTCAGCAACCAACAGGCAGACACAATTACATCACTGTGGGGCAGTCTGAACGAAAGTGACAAGCAACGGGTAATTTATACTGCACGGCATCAGGAGAGACTTTTGAGTGGGCGATTCCGAACAGCGAAAAAACCTTCAAAGACTTCTGGTGTGGAGAGCACCACCCGTTGTATGTTAGGTGCAAGTAGTGCACCTGCACAGTGGCTGGACTGCTGCAGATTAGTGGAGAACATTTTCATAAGACTTTGTAATCTCTACCCGAGTGCAGTGAGAAAAAGCAAGGGGACTGTTTCAAGGTGGTCCCTAATTCTGAGGGACTATCATAAGATTCGCCAGCTGGTAGTTGCAGGCAACAGAAATACAGCTGGTAGAAGTGAACCAAACCACCCTGATCAAGTGGCATAATAATAGGCAGAAGAAACAGGAGCTTTCTGTGCTCCTCCAGGGCACTGCACTGCCCCCAGCCCTCAGTGAGTCTGCAGAACCACTTCAGTCAGCAAGAGAACAGCCTGCTGAACCCACACTTACACAGCAGGAGCATCACTATCAGCTTCCACAGAGTACAGCAGGTCAGGCAGCCACTAGACAGTGTGCCATCATGCCAAAGGGGCCGGTACGGAGGCTGTTTGCCACTGTTTCAGCACCAGGGCCCCTTCTGATGCCCCCTCTTCCTCAGATCCTCTTACCAGCAGGACCAGTGATAATGCAAGCAGTCCTTCCGGTGCAGGGGGTGCAGACCCCCTCAGGGGAAGCTGAATCTGTTATGAAGAGGCCATATCGGAGAACAGTGCAGGCAAATACATGTAAAATGTGTGGCAATTTTCGCACTGCTGACACTGGACACAGCCAGTACCGAGGCCGAGTATACTGCCCACAAACAGAATCTCTTCCTAAAGAGCAATGGTTGGAGGAAATGAGGAAAAAAAATCCTAAATAAATATTTTGTGTGTAATTATTGAAGTCTTCTTTATTTATTTATTTACAATCTTTATTCTGTTTATGATGTATTTTAATGAGTTAGTGATAATGACTTCCCATATTTGGGAGTTTTTCAGTTTTAGGAAATCAAAACCACAAATGTACAACAGAATGGTTTATTCACAAGTAAAAATGATGCCAAAAATGGCGGATCAAAACTAGCATTCCTGTGGTCACTGGTTCGAATCCAAGCTGTGGTCCAAAGTAAAATCCTAAAAGTGTCTAATTTGTGTTTCTGAATCTTAGAATACATACATAAAATAGATATATTCACAAAGTTTCCACAACTTTCCTTTTTTTAATTTTTCCCTTTTTCCCCTTTTTTTCCTCTTCTTTTCTTCTCCCCCCCTTCTTCCCCATCTTAGACGGACAAATGAACAGCATGCTGTCCACAACAAATTTAGAACAGCTCCAGGATGAACACTTAATAAACAATCTGAAATCTTCACTGACACTGATGTGGACAGACTGAGAGTGTCTCTATGCTATTTCAACAAGTCTTGAGCCAGAGATGAGATTTTTCATCTGCATTCATGGTCACCACATGATGAATCATTCTGACTATTGTGGTGCCTTGAGAATAGGTCCAGTATTCTGGAATGGAAGTTAGCATTCCGGAAGGAAAGGCAGAAATCTAGAATTAGCAGTAGCATTCCAGTATAGACATCAATATTCCGGAATGATAGGCAGAATTCCCAAATAACAGTCAGTACACTGGAACAGAGGTCAGTATTCCTGAACAAAAGTCAGCATAATAGAAAATCATTCCAGAATGAAAGTCAAAATTTCAGGAATTTCGGAATGAAAGGCAGAAATCCAGAGTAAGTCCAGTATTGTGGAATGGAAGTTAGCAGTCCAGAATGGAAGGCAACATTCCAGGACAAAAGTTGGCATAACCACTGAGTGACTTTTGACTAGTACATTTAAAATGTCATCATATGTCCTAACCAGCAGGGGGAGGACTGATCATAAAACTCTCTGTCTCACATGTTATTGTCATGTGTTTTTATGGAAGATGACACTGACTGTTGTTTTCTTGCTTCTCTCTGTGAACAGCTTGTAAACTTGTAAGCTTCCCTGAGGGGAAACTCAGGTAATAAATGATGCTGTAACCTCTGGGAATTGATCTGCTGGGTAGGAGTCCACTACATTATCCATCCATCCTCATCCATCCAGCTACACCCTCCCTCTTAACCCCCTGGAGTCAATTGACGCGCCTGCGCGTCTTTTTCGCATGGCCAATTTAAGATGACGTAGCAGCAAGACACAGCGTCGCTGAGTTTCTATTTTAGTTTGTGTTAAAAGTGGGGACTTCTAACTATATAAAGTTTTTTGGAAGTGGACTTTTTTGTCCCCTAATGACACAAAAGGGTAGTAAATTTTAAAACTGCTGCTACACAAAAACTAATAATGCATCAAACTCAATATTTTGGCTAATCTTTGACCTATCCATGACAGATATAAAAATAATGCCTCAGCCACCTAACTTTTGTTTTGTGGAAAATAACTCATTTTTTGTGTTATTTCATAAATAATTACTGTGACATCAAGTAATCAAACTGGCATTTAAAGGGTTAAATTCCTCAAAATGATTTAATGTTTGATCGTATTGAACAGGGCTGAAGTTGTTTAACATATTTATGCAGAAAAAGGAAGAAAAAATATTAATCTATTAATTTTTTATAGCAGTTTTTTGGAAGGGGACTTTTTTGTCCCCTAATGACACAAAAGGGTAGTAAATTTATTCCTACTCTACACACTCTACTTCGTACTAAATCGAAGTATAAGCGGTCAGGCACTGCAATAATGCATCTTTTTCGGACTTTCTTCGTGGTCTTCAACGCTTTTGGAGCACTTTTATCATGCCGCGTCTCGGCCGTGACGGAAACACGCCAGGGCTCCATTGTTTACACCAGGGATCAGCTGATGAATCTCCAGCACAGCGGAATGTATGGCCAGCGACACGAAATCCCCAAAGAGCTGAGGAGGAAACAACGCGGAAGCAGAGGGGGCAAAAGAAGACAGCTGAGGAAAAGAAGATACAAGCCGTATCTTCCTTCTATCGTCATGGGTAATGTTAGATCACTGGGTAATAAGATGGAAGAGTTAACATCTCTCACAAAGAGCGAGTGTGTGTTTCGTGAGGCGCCTGTAATGTGCTTTACAGAGACGTGGCTGCACGCAAACATACCGGACTCTACCGTGAGTTTAGCCGGCTTTCAGTTGATACGGGCGGACAGGAACTGCACCGAGAGCGGCAGGAAGAAAGGAGGGGGACTTGCGCTCTACGTGAACAACCGGTGGTGCAGCCCTGGACACGTTACGGTAAAGGAGCGTGTGTGCAGCCCGGACATTGAACTGCTAGCGGTGAGTCTACGTCCATATTATTTGCCCAGAGAGTTCTCTCACGCCATTGTACTCGTTGTTTACATTGCTCCCTCGGCTGAGGCGTCGCGGGCTACTGACGTCATCAGCTCTGTGACCGCGAGGCTTCAGACCCAGCACCCTAATGCCTTCATAGCGATTTCTGGCGATTTTAACCATGTTAATCTGAAATCAACTCTGCCCACTTTCAAGCAGTTTGTGGACTGTAAAACAAGAGAAAATAAAACTCTAGATTTACTGTATGCTAATGTTAAAGAGGCATACAGCTCCATAGCTCTCCCTCCCTTGGGCAGATCAGACCATAGCCTAGTCCACCTCAAACCCCAGTATATACCAGCAGTACAGCGGCAGCCGGTGACCACCAAAACTGTACGGAGGTGGACACCGGAAGCCCTGGAGACCCTGCAGGGATGTTTTGAGGTGACTGACTGGGATGTGTTCTGTGACACCCACGGTGAGGATGTAGACACACTCACAGACTGTATCACAGAATATGTTAATTTTTGCACAGATTCTCTAATCCCCACCAGGTCAATACGCTGCTTTCCAAACAATAAACCATGGGTGACAAAGGACATCAAGACATCACTCAACAGAAAGAAGACAGCCTTCTTGAGTGGAGACAGAGAGGAGATGAGGAGGGCCCAGGCAGAGGTGAGGGAGAAGATTGGAGAGGGCAAGGAGAGCTACAGGAGGAAGCTGGAGAGCCAACTTGCCCGGAACAACTTGAGGGAGGTATGGAGTGGCATGCGAACCATCACCGGCCACAATAGGATCTCTGACCAGCTGATGGATGGAGATCTGCAGGAGGCCAACCAGCTGAACCTGTTTTTCAACAGGTTTGATAGTCCACTCCCTGACCACCCTCCCCCTCCCTGTGATGCACCATTAACACCTGTCGATAACAACAATGTACCTCCTCCTCCTCCCCCTCCCCCTAACCATACTAACCAGTTTCACCTCCCCATCAATAACATCACCCTGCCCCCCTTACCCCACCTTCCATTAACAACCCCCCACCCTCCCCCATCAGATCTCTCTCTCTGCTCTTCTGTGTCCACAGTTACCATCACCACAGAGGATGTGAGGAGGGAGTTCAGTCGCCTACGACCGGGAAAAGCTGCAGGACCGGACGGACTCAGCCCCAGAGTACTCAGGGACTGCGCCACACAGCTGTGTGGGGTCTTCCAGCACATCTTCTCCCTGAGTCTGAGCCTGATGACTGTCCCTGCCCTGTGGAAGACAACATGCCTTGTTCCTGTGCCCAAGACCAAACATCTAAGCACACACAGCGACTACAGACCAGTTGCTCTGACTTCACATGTGATGAAGTCTCTGGAGAGGCTGGTCCTGAAACACCTGCGTGCTGTTGTGGAACCATCGCTGGACCCCCTGCAGTTTGCTTACCAGCCCCGTATTGGAGTGGAGGACGCCATCATCTACCTGCTGCACAGAGCACACACCTACTTGGAGGAGGCAGGTAACACTGTTAGAATCATGATCTTTGATTTTTCCAGTGCGTTTAACACCGTGCAGCCTGCCCTTTTGAAGAGGAAGCTCCTGGACATGCAGGTAGAGACCCCACTGGTCACCTGGATCACTAACTATCTTACAGGTCGACCACAATTTGTGAGGCTGAGGAACACCGTCTCGGACACGATAGTGAGCAGCACGGGGGCACCCCAGGGCACGGTACTGTCTCCATTCCTGTTCACACTCTATACATCGGACTTCAGACACTGCTCACAGTCCTGCCACCTGCAGAAGTTCTCGGATGACTCTGCCATTGTGGGCTGTACCAGCAGAGGTCGGGAGGCGGAGTATATGAGTGTGGTGGACAGCTTCGTGGAGTGGTGCGGACAGAACCACCTGCAGCTGAATGTCACAAAGACAAGAGAGCTGGTGGTGGACTTCAGGAAGCACCAGACACTCCCAAACCCGGTCAGCATCAAGGGTACCAACGTGGACATTGTGGACAGCTACAAATACCTGGGTGTCCACATTGACCACAAACTGGACTGGTCCACAAACGCAGAGGCAATATACAGGAAGGGACAGAGTCGCCTGTATCTACTGAGGAGACTCAGGTCCTTTAACGTCTGCCAGACCATGCTGCAGATGTTTTACCACTCGGTGGTCTCCAGCGTCATCTTCTACGCTGTAGTGTGCTGGGGCAGCAGGATGAAGACGGCCGACACCAACAGACTCAACAAGCTCATTAGGAAGGCTGGCTCGGTGCTGGGAGTGGAGCTGGAGTCTGTGGTGGAGGTGACAGAGAGGAGGATACTGAGGAAACTCCTCAGTATTCGTAACAACACGTCTCACCCCCTGCACGACACACTGCTGTCCTACAGGAGCACATTCAGCGGTAGACTGAGACTACCGAGGAGCAGCACAGAACGCCACAGGAGGTCCTTCCTGCCTGTGGCCATCAGACTGTATAACTCCTCCCCTTTCTGTAGGGAGAAGCGCTAGATAATCATGTCAGGCATCACTGTCATTCCCTCCACTTGTCTATGTTTATGTTTACTTAGCACCTTACATCTCCATATTTGTATCCATGTATCATATATTGTGCTCATACTGCGTACTGTACTCTTATTTTGGATTATAGTGACACTTATACTCTTATACTCTGTACTTAACTGCATTTAATGTAACTTGATACCTCTGGCACAAGAATTTCCTTCGGGATTAATAAAGTTTTATCTTATCTTATCTTATCTTAAATTAAAGTGACGCCTGAGGGTTAAGAAACCTTTATTAGTCCCACAATGGGGAAATTGCATTTTTGCAACGGCATACAGACAGCAAGGGATAAGTTAAGAAAAAGATATATACATTATAAAATAGACTACCAATAAAAAGATATATACATTATAAAATAGACTCAATCAAAAAACAGTTTACATATTAACAGTTGTTGCACAGGTGAGTGGAGGTAGAAGTGGTTTATAAGAAAACTGTACATAATGCATCAAAAACTAAATAAATAATTTATTGTACACTGTGGTGTGTGAGTATTGCACCTATCAGAAGTGTTTATTATAGAGTCTGAAAGCAGCAGGAAGGAAAGACCTTTTGTATCTCTCCTTCACACACCGAGGGTGGAGCAGTCTGCCACTGAAGTTGCTCTGCAGGGCGGCAGAGTGTCCTGCAGGGGGTGGGACTCATTGTCCAGCATGGATGTCAGTTTTGCCAGGACCCTCCTGTCACCCACCTCCTGCACTGAGTCCAGAGAGCAGCCCAGGACAGAGCTGGACTTCCTGATGACTCTGTCCAGCTTCTTCCTCTCCCTCTCAGTGATGCTGCTGTTCCAGCAGACCACACCGTACATGATGACCGATGCCACCACAGAGTCATAAAAAGTCTTCAGGAGTGCCCCTTTCACTCCAAAAGACCGCAGTCTCCTCAGCAGGTAGAGCCTGCTCTGGCCCTTCCTGTACAACACAGACGCACTGTCTGTGTTGTGAGTCCAGTCCAGTTTGTTGTTGAGGTGAACACCCAGGTACTTGTAAGAGTCCACCTGCTCAATGTCCATTCCCTGGATGTTCACCAGTGAGGGGGGGGCTGAGTGTCGTCTGCGAAAGTCCACCACCATCTCCTTGGTTTTCCCTGCATTGATCAGGAGGTAGTTTCGCTGACACCAGTCTACAAAGTTCTGCGTCAGTCCTCTGTACTCCGCGTCGTCGTCATCACTGATGAGACCAACAATCGCAGTGTCATCATAGAACTTCTGCAGCACACAGCCATCAGTGTTGTGTCTGAAGTCCGACGTGTAGAGGGTGAAAAGGAAGGGGGCCAGGACAGTCCCCTGAGGGGCACCCGTGCTACAGGTAAGCAGGTCAGACACACAGTTATAATAATAATAATAATAATGCATTGGTCTTATATTGCGCTTTTCTGCTCTGTTGGGCAGGCACTCAAAGCGCTTACATTGAGATGCATTATTCTTTCACACCACATTCACACAGTGGCAGTGGTAAGCTACCAGTGGTAGCCACAGCTCCCCAGGGGGAGACTGACGGAGACGTGGCTGCCAAGGTGCGCCTACGGCCTCTCCGTGATTCTCACAGTGCTGGCTTCTCCAGGTGAGAAAGAGCTCGATGTAGCAGGAAGGCCATTAGGCCTGTAGGCAAACTGCAGCGGATCCATGGAGGAGCCCAATGTGGAGTGGAGGTGTCTCAGGACCAGTCTCTCCAGTGTCTTCATGAGGTGGGATGTCAGAGCCACTGGTCTGTAGCTGCTGAGGTCTTTGGGGTGCGGTGTTTTAGGCACTGGTACCACACAGGAGGTCTTCCAGAGCTGTGGTACCACCCCCAGCTTGAGGCTCAGATTGAAGACGTGCTCCATAACTCCACACAGTTGGTCTGCACAGGACTTAAGGAGCCTGGAGCTAATGGCATCTGGTCCAGCTTCCTTCCTCGTCTTTGTCTTCCTGAGTTCTGTTCTCACCTGAGCTGCTGTGAAGGACGGGGGTGGGGGTGGGGGATGAGTGTCCCTGTGTGGGTGTGAAATGGTTTAATGTTGTGATAAGCTAAGAGTGTGGGGGGCTGTGGGAGAGGAACAAAGGCCAGGAGTCAGAGAGTAGAGGTGCGACTGCAAGGGGGGAGGAGTGGGTGCTACATCAAACCTATTGAAGTGTAGGTTTAGGTCATTGACCCACTTCTGATCCCCCTCAGCCTGTGAGTGGGGTGTGTTGTAGCCAGAGATGGTTTTCAGGCTTCTCCACACCCCACTGACGTTCTGCTGATGCAGCTGCTCCTCCATCTTCTTCCTGTAGCTGGCTTTTTCCTCTCTGATCTTCCTCCTCAGCTCCCTCTGTGCAGCCCTCAGCTCATCCATATTCCCTGACCTGAAAGCTCTCTTCTTCTCCTTCAGGAGAGCTTTGATTTCAGGGTTAATCCACGGCTTGTTGTTGGAGAAACACCGTACCTTCTTGGAAGGAAGAGTGTTCTCAACGCAGAAGTTAATATAGTCCGTTATGCAGTCTGTTATTGTGTTGATGTCCTCCCCATGTGGGTCATAAAGCTCTGTCCACACAGTGGTGTTGAAGCAGTCCATGAGAGCAGCCTCACTCTCCTCGGTCCATCTCTTCATTCTGAGTGAGACCGCCGGTTGCCTGTGCACAACAGGAGTGTACACAGTCTGCAGATGGACTATGTTATGGTCAGCTCTTCCCAGGGGAGGGAGGGGGGATGCAGAATATGCCTCCTTGGTGTTGGCATAAAGCAAGTCCAGTGTTCTATTGTCTCTAGTGGGGCAGGTGACATACTGAGTGAATGTGGGCAGAACAGATGAGGGAGACGCGTGGTTAGTCTCCAGAGATGAGGAAGAGGGCCTGTGGGTGCTGTGTCTGCAGCCTGCTGGTGACTGAGAGCAGGGTGTCACAAGCTGTGTCCGCGTTAGCAGAGGGAGGGATGTACACCACAGTTACAATCACATGTGAGAACTCCCGTGGTAGATAGAAAGGCCTCATGCTAACTGCTAACAGTTCGATGTCCCTGTTGCACAGTTGTTCTTTAATAGTGCAGTGTCCCGGTTTGCACCACCTCACGTTCACATACACAGCTAGCCCCCCTCCTTTTCCCTTACCGCTGTCCGCCGTTCTGTCCGCCCGCAGCAGATGAAAGTTTTCCAGCAGAAGAGTAGAATCCAGGATGTTCTGTGTGAGCCAGGTCTCGGAGAACAGAAGGACGCTGCTCTCCATGTACTCACGCTGATGGCGAGTTAGTGCCGCTAGCTCATCCATCTTATTGGGAAGAGATCTCACATTTCCCATAGTGACGGTGGGGAGAGCCGGTCTGAAGCATCTCTTCTTATCCCGACGTTTCTTCCCGGCACTGCAACCACGGTGGGTCTTCCGAACCAGTTCCGGGGGTATTTGGTGTCTGTCCCTGGGGAACACTACAGCGCTACGCAGCGCAATCAGCTATTCCCTATTGTAAACATCGCGAGCCGCTTCATGCATTGTTGCTCTGGAAGTTGTTGAAAAAGCAGAAAAACAGCGACAAGTGTGTAGAGAGAAGTTTTGTACAAAAATAAAAGTGAAGAATAGCAAAAAGTAGGAAAAAAAGAGACAGTAAGCAGGAGCCGTTGCAAGCAGCAGCCGGTCTCCACCAGCGCCGGAAGTTGCTCATATTATTATTTATTAGTATTTAGGTCAAAGGTCCTTACTTAGGAATTTAGACTTTTCCAACTCAATACAGCTGAAAATGTTTGTTCAGTGAATGAATTTTAACCACATTTTATTATCTTTTTAAAGGTTGAATTTTCCTCAGTGTATAGTGACAAGTCTCATGATGGAAACTCTTCAAATGTGACAATTCGAGTTAAAAAATATCAAGTAAAATAAATTATCAAATAATTTAAATAATGCTTTTCAAAAAGCCCCAAGCCACCCATACAGGTGTCTGGTTCCTCTTGCTGATTGGATCTCTGACAGGTCAAAAGTAGGCAGAGCTATGATGGCAATTTATGATATGATGCTTTTTTCATCTATTTTCCTTCAGATATCTGATGATGAGTTGTCAGAACCTACTGATTATGAAGATGGTGACTTCATACCAAACTCAAGGCTCTGGCTCTGGAGAAATGGTTGCATGTCGATGACCTTCCAAGCCTAAGACCTCAAATCACTATAGTCATTGCAAGTTTTGTCAGGGACTTTATTCCAAAGAGTCTCTTTGGAGACATGTGAGAAACCCACAGATGACCATACAGGGGAAGCCTTCTACTGGGCGAAAAAGGATCCAAATGGAATTGCCGAAGCCCCAGAAGGTTCACAAAGCTGTTTGGAAGATTGCATGTGAAATGAACCAGGATGATGTTTCCACTGTGGTTAGGAATGAAAGAGACATTCTTAGCCTTGGTGAATCATTGTACGATGGCAGGAAACCACATGAGAGAAGGAACAATTACATTCGCCAAAAAATGAGAGAGATGGCAAGGCTATTGATAACTGCTAGAGCTATTACACCTTTGAAGAGCACAGAAGACCTTGTTATGCCTGGTAATTTCCCCCATGTCATACAGGCTGTCAGAGCTGTTGCTGGTTATGATTTGCAAACCAATTCGTACAAAATTCCTTCCTTGGCTCTGAAACTGGGGCATAGTTTGGCCAAAGTTGCAGGTATTTTGCAGTGCAATGCCATCATTGCAAATCGCAGCGCTGTTGCAGAATCGGCTAAACAATTTACCATTCTTTATGAGAAGAAGTGGGCAGAGACCATTTCGTCTGCAGCATTGGGCACTCTCAATCAAGCCAAGTGGAACAAACCACTTGTTTTACCATTCGCACAGGATGTGTCACTTCTGCACAAGTTTCTTTCCTCTGAGTGTGTGAAGTGCATTAAAGATCTTGAGGAAAACCCCAGCAGCGCAAGCTTTGCAAATCTTGCAAAAGTGACCTTGACTCAGGTAGTGCTATTTAACCGTAAAAGACAAGGAGAAGTTTCAAAAATGGAGCTTCAGGCTTACACATCTCGAGATCACACAGAGCTGAATCCTGACATAATAATGTGCCTTACCGATTTGGAAATAAAGCTTTCAAAGCACTTTTGAGATTCGGGGAAAAAGGTCAAGAATGGTGCCTGTTCTCCTCACACCAAGCATGGTCAAGGCAATGGACTGCCTTGTAAAAAACAGAAACGTGTGTCAGCAAAGTCAGCAAATTGTTGATTGCTATGGAAAAAGGAAAACTTGCTGATCTTCATGGAAAAGGGCACTGGACAACATCGACATCAATCCAGACGGTAGAATTTTGTTTTACTCATTGTTTATGTTTGTTGATTTGTTTGTTTATTTATATAGTTACAGGCAAAGTCAACCTGGTTCCTATAGAAACTGTAAGGTTTTGTAGAATACTTTTTTGACAACATGATTTGCACTTTTGGCAACCCACTAAATTTTGAAACCATGTAACAACTGGTGAAAACTTGTTTGATGGTGGTTACTATATGACATAAGGGAGATGCGTATGTGTAGAATGGCCTGGGCTATGGCGCTTGCAGTTTTTAATTTGTCTTATACTTTGACTCTTTTATTTTACTGAACCAGATGAAGTGGCCACGAGTGATGACGATTCTGAAGAAACTCTGGAGGATCAACTCACAATCAACTCAGGTAGCCTTACTCATATAAAATCTGGTTGTATCGTTTTATCACAACACAGAAGAACCACAATATAACATATGTAAAATTATTTAGCAATTTTAGAAGGAATCCAACAAAATATATTGCAAAACAGTCCATATTTCTGTTATTGGTGTCTGAAATTGAAGCTACATGTGATGCAAACAAGTTTCATCATTTTATTGTTACGATGAAAGGTCCAAGAACTGAGACTTGTGGGGCCTCGAGGCTTGCACTCGACTCAGACACCTTGGGCAAGATTGACAGCGGTTCTACCTCATCATCTACCCTGGATAACATGGATATCAGCGGCACTCAACCAAGAAATGGTCAAATATAAAAAATCTCCAAATGCAAACTGAAATAAATGTAGACAGAATGTGGAATGCGACACAGAAAAATAGAGTGTCATTAGCAGGTCCAAAAAGTAACATGGGCTTTGTTGTAGTCCAGATGAACTGCACAATGCAAAAAGCAAGTACAAAGCCACATATAAAACATTACTTACACACAAATATGGCATGGGTTATGGGAGCTGATACCACAGGCTCTCATTGGCACTGTGCCATCTTGCATTAAGATTTGTACGTTTGTCATGATACATGATTCAGGGTTCGTCAGGAGGAGGACACAAATGCAGAGGCATGGAATGGTTAAGTTTAACAAAAGGCTCCTTTATTCAAAGCCAGGAGGGCAAAACCATACTAAAACCAAAAATCTCACTCAGTGTGGACAAAGGTAAAGTACAAAATAACAAACTAAAAATCACACTTTGCGTGGCAAAACTAGATTAACAGGCACATGGCATAAAAAGGCAAGAACAAAAAACATGGCATGAACAAGGCTACTACCTGGAGAACGCCGAGGTCAGGCAGAAATACATGGCATGGTAGGCGAGGAACAAGGCATGGCATGGCATGGCATGGACAAGACTTAGAAACAAACCCTACACCAGGTGAGACGAATTAGCAAAGACAGAGGGGAAGACACAGACTATATACAAAGGGACCAGGGAAGACAACGAGACACATGTGACACATGAGGGCAGGGCAGGTAATCAAACAAGGAGGGAAACCACAGGAAGCAAAACTCAAGACAATGCACAGGGGGGACAGGACTACCAAAGTAAAACAGGAAGCACAAGACAAGACTAGACAAGAACTAAACAAAAACCCAGGGAAACAAAATGTCAGGGTTTCAGGTTTGAGCCAGGGCTTTTGTGTTGAGGTTGGTTTGTGTTACTTCCTGTTTTATTTTGGTATTTCCTGTTAAGTTCTGTATCACTGACTCTCCTCTCGTTTCAGGTGTCTTGACTTCCCCCTCCTTGTGTTCTCCCTCCTCCTCCTGGTGATTACCTGATCCTCCCTCATGTGTCACACCTGTGTCTAGTTGTCTACCCTGCTTCCTTTGTATTTAGTCTGCGTCCTCCCTGCACTCGGTGCCAGTTTGTCTCGTCACCTTGGGTAATGTGGGTGCACATTACCAGCCTTGACCTCGCGATCTCCTGGTAACTTTGCCTTGCCTTGTTCTGGACTCTCGTTTATGATCAAGTTTTGTTTTTGCATTTTTCCCACGTCAAGTGTGATTTTGTGTTTGGTCTTGAGACTGTTTGCCCTCCTGGCCTTTTTATTAAAGACTCTGCTCAGAGCACTGCACCGCATTCTGCGCCTGTGTCCTCTTTTTTTGCTAAGCCTTGACAGTACAAACTGGCCACTATGGACGCAGCAGATGCGGAGGCAGTACGCTCGGCGCTGGCCACTCAGGGCCGAAGACTGGCGCAGCAGGAGGAACAGCTGGACCGCCTCCACCAGTCCCTCGTGGAGGTCTCGGGCAGCTCCCAGCGCCAAGCCGCTGACCTGGGGAGCCAGCTCGACCGCCTCAGCCAGCAGTTCCAGCTGCTCCTTTCTACCCTCGCTCCTGCTGTCCCTCCCACTGACCGCGCCGAGGCAGCCCCGCCGGCTCTGGCTTCCTCGCCCGCCTCGCCGTTCCAGATCCCGGTGCCCACGCCTGCTCGCTTCTCGGGCGACTCCGGTGACTGCCGGCCCTTCCTCACTCAGTGCAACCTCCTGTTTGGCCGTCATCCCTCCGCCTTCGCCACGGATGAGGTCAAGATCTCCTTCCTCATCTCCTGCCTCTCCGGACGAGCCGAGGAGTGGGCCACCACGGAGTGGAATCGCCGCACCCCTGCCTGTGCCACCTACGCTGATTTCACCAGGGCCCTCTCTCAGGCCTTCCAACGTGCCCGCCCGGGTAGGGAGGCAACCCGGGCTCTGTTTAGGATTCATCAAGGAGGAAGGAGCGCCCTTGATTACGCTATCGAGTTTCGATCCCTGGCCGCTGACAGCGGCTGGAACCAGTCCGCTCTGATCGGAGCCTTCCTCAACGGTTTGAGCGAGAAGTTAAATGACAGAATAATTTCTTTAGAGTTACCTGAGACTCTTGATGAGCTGATAAACCTTGTAACCCGTATTGATAATAGACTACGTGACCGTACGAGGTCGGAACCATCACCCTGCTCCCGCTGCTGTAAAAGCACGGGGAAACACTCCCCCACCTCTCTAACCCGTCCTTCTTCTACCCCCACAGGTGACCTGCCAGCTGCTTCACGGGGAGAGGAGCCCATGCAGCTGGGTCGTAGCCGGCTGTCCCCGGCCGAGCGGGAGCAACGGAGACGGTCAGGTGAGTGTTTCTACTGCGGTCAGGGGGGTCACGTGGTCGCAGACTGCTCAAAACGCCCAAACGCCCCCGCTCATCAGTAACGGTGGGCAGTCTGATGAGCGGGAGTAAGCAGCCCAAGAATTCTAAATCATGTCTACTAAGTTCCACACTTATTTTCAAGGAGGGATCCACCTCCGTTCTTGCCCTTGTTGACTCTGGTTCCGAGCAAAATTTAATTGATCTTGAGCTGGCCAGGCAGGTGGGTGTTCGCCTGGAGCCTTTAGTTTCCCCCATCTCTGTTACCTCCCTTAACGGTCGCCTAGTTTCCACTGTTAAGTTTATTTCTGACCCCGTGCACCTTATTGTTTCTGGAAATCACCACGAGCACATTCGATTTTATGTTTTTTCTTCCCCCCAGAACCCTGTAGTTCTTGGTCACCCCTGGCTAGTTTTGCACAACCCGGTAATTGATTGGCCCTCCAGCCGCCTCACCGGCTGGAGTGATCACTGCCATGCCACCTGCCTGCGCTCAGCTCAGCACCCGACCACGAACCCTTCTGGCCCAGCGGAGACGCCGCCCTCTCCTGATCTGTCTCTCGTCCCTCCCGAGTATCATGACCTGGCTGCAGTTTTTAGTAAAGATCGGGCCCTCTCCCTCCCACCTCATCGGCCCTATGACTGCTCGATCGACCTCCTGCCCGGGGCCCCGTTGCCCAAAGCCCGGCTGTATAGCCTGGCCAGGCCGGAGCGGGAGTCGATGGAGCAGTATATTTCTGACTCTTTGGCAGCCGGCATCATCCGTCCTTCTTCATCTCCGGTGGGGGCGGGTTTTTTCTTTGTGGGTAAGAAGGACGGAACCCTCAGGCCCTGCATTGATTACAGGGAACTTAACCGCATTACTACCCGCAACTCTTATTCTCTACCACTCATGAACTCCGCCTTTGAGTCCCTCCAGCAGGCCCGCTTCTTTACGAAGTTGGACCTGCGCAACGCTTACCACCTGGTGCGCATCAAGGAGGGAGATGAGTGGAAGACTGCTTTTAACACACATCTGGGGCATTTTGAATACCTGGTGATGCCCTTTGGCCTCACTAATGCCCCCGCAGTCTTCCAAAACTTGATAAATGATGTACTCCGAGACCTTTTGTATCGCTTTGTTTTTGTATATCTAGATGATATTTTGGTGTTTTCACGGAGCCTGGCTGAACACAGGCGGCATGTTCGGCTAGTGCTCCAGCGGTTGCTAGAGAACCGCTTGTTTGTCAAGGCTGGTAAATGTGAGTTTCACTCTCCTTCTGTTTCTTTTTTAGGTTTTGTTGTGGCGGAAGGAGAGGTGAGACCCGACCCGGGGAAGGTCAAGACCGTGCTGGAGTGGCCGACCCCGTCCAGCCGGAAGCAACTACAAAAATTCCTTGGCTTTGCCAACTTCCTCCGGAGGTTCATCAGGGGCTACAGCACGGTGGCGGCCCCCCTCACGGGTCTCACGTCTCCTTCCGTCCCCTTCGTTTGGTCAGCCGACGTAGACGCCGCTTTCCATCGGCTGAAGGTTTTGTTTACCTCCGCGCCTGTCCTGATCCAGCCGGACCCCTCCAACCAGTTCATAGTCGAAGTTGACGCCTCAGATTTTGGGGTGGGGGCGGTCCTGTCTCAACGAGCACCGCAGGACAACAAGGTGCATCCGTGCGCCTTCTTTTCTCGCCGGCTTACTCCGGCAGAGAAGAATTATGACGTGGGTAACAAGGAGCTCCTCGCCATTAAGCTGGCACTGGAGGAGTGGCGTCACTGGTTGGAGGGGGCCGAGCAGCCCTTCGTGGTCTGGACGGACCATAAGAATCTGTCCTACATCCGGACCGCGAAGCGGCTAAATTCCAGGCAGGCGCGGTGGGCTTTGTTTTTTGATAGATTTCAGTTTGTTATTTCCTACCGCCCTGGCTCTAAGAACACGAAACCTGACGCCCTCTCTCGCATGTACGAGCCACCTGAGGCCCCCCAGGAACCAGAGACCATCGTGCCCCCCTCCTGCGTCCTGGGTGCACTTTCCTGGAACGTCACCAGGGAGATCCGGGAGGCCCAAGCAAGGGAACCTGATCCAGGTGGGGGCCCCCCTAACAGACTTTTTGTCCCCAGCAGCACCCGCTCTAAGGTTCTGCAATGGGCTCACGCCTCCCGCCTGACCTGCCACCCCGGGGCCCGCCGGACCGAGTCCTTCCTCCGCCGCCGCTTCTGGTGGCCCGGCCTGGCCAAGGACGTCCGTGAGTTTGTGGCAGCCTGCTCAACCTGTGCTCTGGCTAAGGTGAGCAACCAACCCCCAGCTGGAGAACTACACCCCCTTCCGGTGCCAGGTCGGCCATGGTCCCACATAGCATTAGATTTTGTCACTGGACTTCCCCCCTCTAAGGGCAGAACCGCCATCCTAACCATCGTAGACCGGTTTTCTAAGTCAGCACATTTCATCGCCCTATCTAAGTTACCCACCGCCTCAGAGACTGCCCAGCTACTAGTCAAGCATGTGTTCCGCCTCCATGGCATCCCAAATGACATTGTTTCTGACCGCGGGCCCCAGTTTGTTTCTCAGGTCTGGCGGTCCTTCTGTGCTGCGTTTGGTCCTTCTGCTAGCCTCTCCTCAGGGTTCCACCCCCAGTCCAACGGCCAGACGGAGAGGACCAACCAGGACCTAGAAGCCGCCCTCCGCTGCATCTGTGCCCGCCATCAAGCCACCTGGAGCTCGGACCTCCCCTGGGTAGAGTACGCACACAATTCTCTCACCTCCTCTGCCTCTGGTCTCTCTCCCTTTGAGTGCTCCCTGGGATACCAGCCCCCCCTCTTCCCGGAGGAGGAAACAGACATCTCCGTCCCCTCCGTTCAACACCATTACCGACGCTGCAGGCGTATCTGGAGGGAGGCCCGAGCTGCCCTGCTCCGCTCGTCTGCCCTGAACAAGAGGCTGGCTGACCGTCACCGCTCCAAGACCCCTGCCTACACCGTTGGACAGTCAGTCTACCTCTCCACTGCCCACATCAAGCTCCGCACTGAGTCCCGGAAACTTTCCCCCAGGTTCATCGGCCCCTTTGAGATAATCAAGATAATCAACCCCGTGTCTGTCAAACTCCAGTTACCACGCTCCATGAGAATCCACCCGGTGTTCCACGTGTCTCAGCTCAAGCCCCGCATCTCCAGCCCTCTTCAGCCTCCTGCCACACCACCTCCACCTCCAAGATTGGTCGACGGTCAGCCAGCCTACACCGTCCGGCGCCTACTGGATGTGAGACGACGGGGCAGAGGCCTCCAGTACCTGGTGGACTGGCAGGGCTATGGCCCTGAGGAGAGGTCGTGGGTCCCCACCTCCCGCATTCTGGATCCCTCTCTCATCCGCGACTTCCATCGCCGCCACCCGGACAAGCCCGGAAGCGCACCTGGAGGCGCACGTTGAGGGGGGGGTACTGTCAGGGTTTCAGGTTTGAGCCAGGGCTTTTGTGTTGAGGTTGGTTTGTGTTACTTCCTGTTTTATTTTGGTATTTCCTGTTAAGTTCTGTATCACTGACTCTCCTCTCGTTTCAGGTGTCTTGACTTCCCCCTCCTTGTGTTCTCCCTCCTCCTCCTGGTGATTACCTGATCCTCCCTCATGTGTCACACCTGTGTCTAGTTGTCTACCCTGCTTCCTTTGTATTTAGTCTGCGTCCTCCCTGCACTCGGTGCCAGTTTGTCTCGTCACCTTGGGTAATGTGGGTGCACATTACCAGCCTTGACCTCGCGATCTCCTGGTAACTTTGCCTTGCCTTGTTCTGGACTCTCGTTTATGATCAAGTTTTGTTTTTGCATTTTTCCCACGTCAAGTGTGATTTTGTGTTTGGTCTTGAGACTGTTTGCCCTCCTGGCCTTTTTATTAAAGACTCTGCTCAGAGCACTGCACCGCATTCTGCGCCTGTGTCCTCTTTTTTTGCTAAGCCTTGACACAAAACACTAGAACTACAGGAAAATACTAACTAAACACAGATTAAACTAAAACCCAAAACAAGGAAAACAAAACCATAAATTAACACCAGGTCGTGACAGAACCCCCCCTTTAAAGAACGGCTCCCAGAGGTTCCTAAAACGCAAAACCAGGGTACAGCAGAAAAACAGGGAGCCAAATTTCAAAGTCTCAAAAACAAAAACAAAAAAACCTCAAGGTCCAGAGTTCAATAAGGGCCAGGCCACTCAGCCACCTCGTCTGTTAGATCACTATGTCTTCACAGCTTCAAGTGAAAATGTAACTCAATGAGCACAGACGGGTCAGTGTTCCGCAGTTTACTATCACTCCACTCCGCAGATCGATGACTCAGGATTTTTTGCTCTAGTTAACTCTGACTCTATTTTCCCTGAATGTGCAGTAATTTACCCAGAAACACAGGAGAAAGCCAACATTCTGCGTCAAGTGAAAACAGCAAGAGATGGCGCCGGGTACAGACGCCCCCGTGTTTTTGTGCACTCTGTTTTGTTTGTTTTTGTGCACAAACTGTGTGTCTGCATGCTCTTACACCAGAGAAGAGCTCATGAACATCAGATTTACCATACCTGTGGACTTATCACCAGTTTTTTTAGCATCTGCTGCCGATTTATTACACGTTTTAGTTAAAAAGGTGAGACGTCGGCGCAGAGGGAAGAGAGCTGGTGCACTGGTGCGCCTCCGCAGACATGGGACGCGCACACCGTTACCTGGGATTTTTCTCTCTAATGTCCGCTCACTTAGCAACAAAATGGACGAGCTGACACTGTTGATGAGAAGGAGCAGGGACTTTTCTTCATCCTGTGTGTTGTGCTTCACGGAGACCTGGCTTTGTGAACAGATACCGGACTGTGCGTTGCAGCTGGAGGGATTCCAACTCCTCCGAGCGGATCGCCACAGGGAACTCTCCGGTAAAACCAAAGGTGGAGGTGTCTGTTTCTATATCAACAGTGGTTGGTGTGTTGATGTGACTGTGATCTCCCAGCACTGCTCTCCTGCTCTGGAATTATTTATTATTTATTATTATTACTTATTCATTCACTGTAAGCCATTTTACTCTCCACGTGAGTTTGCTTCATTCATTCTGGCCACTGTTTACATCTGGCCAGGTGCGGATGTGCACGAGGCTCAGCGTGCACTCGCGGATCAGATCCTGTGTTTGGAGCAAACATATCCGGACTCCTTAATTATTGTCCTTGGTGACTTTAATAAAGGAAACCTGAGCAAAGAACTCCCGAAGTACAAACAGCTGATCAAATGCCCGACCAGAGAGGAGAACACACTGGATCACTGTTACACCACAATAAGCGAGGCATATCGCGCAGTGCCCCGTGCTGCTCTTGGACTATCTGACCACATGATGGTCCATCTGATTCCTGCGTACAGACAGAGGCTGAAGCTCTCCAAACCTGTGGTGAGGACATCTAAAAAGTGGACCAGCCAGGCTGTGGAGGAGCTTCGCTCCTGTTTTGAGACAACGGACTGGGAGGTGTTCAGGGCTGCCACTGATAGTCTTGATGAGTATACAGACACTGTGACGTCATATATACAGTACTGTGAGGACAGTATTGTGCCAACACGCACCAGGGTGAGTTATAACAATGACAAACCCTGGTTCACAGCTAAACTCAGACAGCTGAGGCTAGAGAAGGAGGCCGCTTTCAGAAGTGGGGACAGAGACTGCTACAAACAGGCCAAGTACAGGTTTAGCAAGGAGGTGAGAAGTGCTAAATCACTGTACTCTGAGAAAATCCAGCAGCAGTTCTCTGCTAACGACTCTGCCTCTGTGTGGAAAGGACTGAGGCAGATCACCAACTACAAGCCCAAAGCCCCCCACTCAGCTGACGACCTGCAATTAGCCAACAGTCTGAACGAGTTCTACTGCCGCTTTGATGGACTATCAGCCAGCCCTGACACCTCTCCAAACACCTCTCCACACCCCATCAACACGGACATCCACATCAAAGATACCCCATCAGAGTCCTCCTTGCCCCCCCCCTCCTCCCCCTCAGCTGCCCTCTCAATCCTGGAGGAGGACCGGGACATCACCATCTTATCAGCAGACAAAGGAAGATGCACAGTGGTGCTCAACACACAGGACTACCACGCCAAAGTGACAGAACTCCTCAGTGACACAGCCACATATGAGACACTGAAGAGGGACCCCACCGGAAACTACAAGAAGAAACTAGTCAGCTACCTACAAAAACTGGAGAAGGACCAAATCATCAACCGCAAGCTCTATTTTCGACTGTATCCGGGGGAAGCCACTCCACGCCTGTATGGACTCCCCAAGATACACAAGGAAGGAGTCCCCCTCAGACCCATCGTCAGCAGCACAAACTCAGTCACATACAACGTGGCTAAGCACTTGGCTGAACTCCTGACACCACTGGTAGGTGACACACCACATCACATTCACAACTCGCAGGACTTTGTGAACAAGGTGGAGAAGATCCAAATGGACCCAGATGACACCATGGTCTCATTTGATGTCACCTCCTTGTTCACCTGCATCCCTACATCAGAAGCCACAGAGATGGTAAGGACTTGCCTCACACAAGACAGCACACTCAAGGAGAGAACCAACCTAACGCCAGACCACATCTGTGACCTGCTGGACCTCTGCCTGACCACCACTTATTTCCAGTACAATGGGAACTTTTACAGACAGAAGCACGGCTGTGCGATGGGATCACCTGTGTCTCCTATTGTGGCCAACCTCTACATGGAAGAAGTGGAGAGAAGAGCCCTGAGTTCCTATCCTGGAACCACCCCCACCCACTGGTTTAGATATGTGGATGACACCTGGGTCAAAATCAAGACTAACGAAGTGGAACGGTTCACAGAACACATCAACGCAGTGGATAATAACATCAAATTCACTCGTGAGGACACCAAGGACAACAATCTGGCCTTCTTGGACTGCACAGTACATATTGAGGAGGACAGGAGCCTCAATGTGGAAGTGTACAGGAAACCCACACACACGGACCAGTACCTGTTGTTTGATTCACACCACCCACTGGAACACAAACTGGGAGTCATCAGGACCCTGCAGCACAGAGCACAAACTGTACCCACCAGCTCAGAGGGGAAGAAGAAGGAGCAACACCACATCAGGAAGGCCCTGCAAACATGTGGCTACCCGAAGTGGGCACTCATCAAAGCCACAAAAACAAGACCCCCCAACAACAAGAAGAAGGACAACACCAGGCGGAGAAAGAACATCTCCATTCCATATGTGTCAGGAGTATCAGAGAAACTCCGCAGGATCTTCAACAACCATGACATCCCGGTCCATTTCAAACCTATGACAACACTGAGACAGAGACTGGTTCACCCGAAGGATAAGATTCCCAGGGAGAAACACAGCAATGTGATATATGCAGTCCAGTGCAGTGAGGAATGCTCTGATCTGTACATTGGAGAAACTAAACAACCACTCCACAGAAGAATGGCTCAGCACAGGAGAGCCACCTCTTCAGGACAAGACTCAGCTGTTCACCTCCACCTCAAAGACAAAGGACACTCCTTTGAGGACAACAACGTTCACATTTTAGACAGGGAGGAAAGGTGGTATGAAAGAGGAGTTAAGGAAGCCATCTATGTTAAGCTGGAAAAACCTTCCCTTAACAGAGGTGGTGGCCTCAGACATCATCTTTCTACCACATACAATGCAGTGATTCCATCCATTCCCAGGAAGTTTACACATACTCACAGTAAGAACAAAGGGCTGTCAATCAGTCCCCCTCCGGCAGTTTCATAGTCGTTAGCCAGTCGTTAGACACACTTGGCCCAGTCAGCCAGAACATCACAGGTAAGTATGGAAACATTTAGTGCTATTGTTTGTAAGTTTTTTAAAGTTTTACCCAGACCCACCCACTGAGGTCTGTAACCACATATAAACCATGTTTCCCCACCAAACAGTTAGAACTGATGAAGCTGCTTGGATGAGCAGCGAAACGTCTTCTAGAAAACTCTACAAGTCCAGACGCCTTGCTTCAATCTTCTCTACGTATGATGACCTGGATGACTGAGAATCTTCATCAACATGCCTGGAGGAGGATGTTAACAGGCTGTTCAGGAGACTGAACCCCCGCAAGGCTCCTGGACCTGATGGTGTGTCCCCCTCCTCCCTAAGACACTGTGCAGATGAGCTGACTCACAGACATCTTTAACACCTCTCTGGAGTCATGCCATGTGCCAGCCTGCTTCAAATCCTCCACCTTGTTCAAGGATCACTGGTCTTAATGACTACAGACCTGTGGCACTGACGTCTGTAGTCATGAAGTCCTTTGAGCACCTGGTACTGTCCCACCTCAAGACCATCACAGCCCCCCTCCTGGACCCCCTGCAGTTCGCCTACAGAGCTAACAGATCTGTGGACGATGCTGTCAACCTGGCTCTTCACTACATCCTGCAGCATCTGGACTCCCTGGGAACCTATGCTAGGATCCTGTTTGTGGACTTCAGCTCTGCTTTCAACACAATCCGCCCAGCTCTCCTCCAAGACAAGCTGTCCCTGCTGCATGTTCCAGACTCCATCTGCCGGTGGATCACTGACTTCCTGACAGACAGGAGACAGCATGTGAGGCTGGGGACGAATGTCTCGGAAACAAGGACCATCAGCACCGGTAACCCCCAAGGCTGTGTACTTTCCCCTCTGCTCTTCTCCCTGTACACCAACTGCTGCACCTCCAGCCACCAGTCTGTCAAGCTGATTAAGTTTGCTGACAACACCACCCTCATTGGACTCATCTCAGACGGGGATGAGTCTGCCTACAGGATGGAGGTGGACCGTCTGGTGTCCTGGTGTGCTGACAACAACCTGAAACTGAATGCCCAGAAGACAGTGGAGATGACAGTAGACGTTCGGAAAGTGCCAGCTCCATCACCCCCCCTCACCCTGACAGACACCCCCATCTCCACAGTGGACTCTTTCCGCTTCCTGGGTACCACCATCACCCAGGACCTCAAGTGGGAGCTCACCATCAGCTCCCTCATCAAAAAGGCCCAGCAGAGGATGTACTTCCTGCGGCAGCTGAGGAAACTCAAGGTGCCAGCCAGAATGATGGTTCAGTTCTACACGGCCATCATTGAGTCCATCCTCACCTCCTCCATCACAGTGTGGTACGCTGGGGCCACTGCCAGGGACAGGCACAGACTGCAGCGTGTTGTGCGCTCTGCTGAGAAGGTGATCGGCTGCAACCTGCCATCTATCGAGGACCTGTACGTCTCCAGGACTCTGAGGCGTGCAGGTCGGATCACAGCTGACCCTTCTCACCCTGGACACGGACTCTTTGAGGGGAAGAACAGCTTCTTCCCCTCTGCTGTTGGACTGTTAAACTGTAATTAATGCACTGCTCTGCACTGTCTTCAGAAGGTCACTTTAGTATAGTCACTGCACAATGACGACTATTTGCACTGTTTACTCCATCTTGCACTACTTGCACACGAGTACCACCTCACCGACCCATGTGGTACCTGTTACATTATTACATTATTACACTGTTCCATTCGATCATATAAGGGTCTATGTTTACCATTTCATCTGCACAGTATTTTATGTTCTGTTCATTGTATGTCTGTTACGCCATGTCTGTCATGTAAATTTAGCCTTACTTTAGTTTATTTACTTAATTTTATCTTAGTTTTTATCTTATTGCATGTTAATTGTTATATGTTCTTTGTATGCACCAATCACTAAGGCAAATTCCTAGTAATGTGAACCCCCTTCACTTACATGGCAATAAACACGATTCTGATTCTGATATACTATATACTCCCACTCACAGCCAGAGGACTCCAAGGTCTTCATCGTGGCATCATCCAGTCCAGCAGCACCAAGGACTCCTGCTCAGCCAAAAATGTATATATATGTTCTTTGTGAATAGTATTTTCTGCTGATCTTTATAAATAATAAACTGTACATTTTCATAATGCCCACTGGTAAATAGTTAGAAATGTTCAAACTGTGTCTTTGTAAATATTGTACATAACAGAACAATAAATGATTTACTGTGGTCACTGAGAAGTTGTTCAAAAGTTTACTTCAATTATAAATAGGTGATGAAACACATAATGTAACAAGGTTAGAAGAGTTTAAGAACACAGAGACAAGAACAATTTAATATACAATTTAATAACATTTAAATAACACAGATCAAAATCACTGCTGTCCACCATCCTCTCAATGAGCTGAGGTCTGTCCGCTCTCTCTCTCTCTCTCTCTCTCTCTCCCCCTCTCTCTCCTCTCTCTCCCTCTCTCCCCCCCCTCTCTCTCTCTCCCTCTCCCCCCCCTCTCTCTCTCTCTCCTCTCCCTCTCTCCCCCTCTCTCTCCCTCCCTCCCTCCCTCTCTCTCCCTCCCCCTCTCTCTCTCTCTCTCCCTCTCCCCCTCTCTCTCTATCTCTCCCTCTCTCTCCCTCCCTCTCTCTCCCTCTCTCTCTCCTCTCCCTCTCTCCCCCCCTCCCTCCCTCTCTCTCTCCCTCCCTCTCTCTCTCTCTCCCTCGCTCTCTCTCTTTATACGTGTTAACAGACCTATCTGACTTCTGTTAACATCACTGTGACATACACACAGAGGCACTACACTTCACAGACGAGCTTCAGTGGTACAGTGCACATCACATTTGAAACAAGAGCACTTACCATCACTGGTAGTGAAGGTGTTGAAGACGTTTCTCTGCTCCTCCAAGCAGCTTCATCAGTTCTACCTGTTGGTGGGAAACATGGTTTATATGTGGTGGAGGACCTCAGTGGGTGGGTCTGGGTGAAACTTAAATAAACAATAGCACTAAATGTTTCCATAGTTACCTGTGATGATCTGGCTGACTGTGTCTGGTGTGTCTAACGACTGGCTAATGACTATGAAACTGCCGGAGGGGGACTGGTTGACAGCCCTTTGTTCTTGCTGTGAGTATGTGCAAACTTCCTGGGAATGGATGGAATCACTGCATTGTATGTGGTAGAAAGATGATGTCTGAGGCCACCACCTCTGTTAAGGGAAGGTTCTTCCAGCTTCACATAGATGCTTCCTTGACTCTTCTTTCATACCACCTTTCCTCCCTGTCTAAGATGTGGACATTGTTGTCCTCAAAGGAGTGTCCTTTGTCTTTGAGGTGGAGGTGAACAGCTGAGTCTTGTCCTGAGGAGGTGGCCTATCACCTGACAGGACTGGTTCTGGTGTCAGCACATGTTGCTTTAATCTACAAAGTGAAATTGTTATTTGTTATAAAGTCATACACTCTCAGACTCTGGATTCCATTACAGGACAATGTGGACCTCATGACAGTGTTGTATGGAAAGCCAGTTCAAAGCCAGGAATGCTGACAACCACCATCTGTCATAGCAGCAGCCCCCTGGTGCGTCATGTGTCAGCTGGGGTGTGACGGAGTGGCTACGTGCACCCAGACACACACACCCGTGGCAGGTTTATTTAGTCCATGTTCAGGCAAACAAACAACAGACAATATTTGTCCCTGCTGTCTCTTAGAAACGCTCATTAGATGCTGCTCTATCAAACTTGTATTCAGAATTCGCATATAATCGCATATTCTGCAGACTCAGAAAAACCTCATTAATCCCTGCAGAGATGCTGCTTTGTTCAGTCACTCAACATCATAAATTATACTGGATAGTATGAGAGATGGATGCATTTCTCATGTTCACAGTCCTCCCAACATCAACAGACAAGTGCCTCATAATGCACCTGTAGGGCTACTGCTGTTAATAAAAGGAATGACGCAAAAATGTGACATGCATCTTACACACACACATTTCCAAGAATCCGTCTGTATATTATAATACAATAGGCGTATTTTATAAATGCTGTTGCCCAGAACATATACATTGGTTTGTGGTGAAACGGTACCCTAGCTTCTATATCGTATGCTCACTCAGCTGTAGTTCCTCCTCTCAGTTCCATTGCAGTGTATTATTTTGTCTGTCTCCTTCATATTTCATTTCCACTGTGTTTGGGGACTGCCAGGTGAATGCCTGTTTTTTCCATCTCCATCACTACTTAACAGTAATATAAATCTGTTTTTATAATAGGACCTCCAAGCCTATTAGCCAGTTTACTGATGGACTGAATGCCTTTGGAAGGCTGTGGCATGTGGTGAAGACGAACTGGATGCCTGTCTTCACCAACATGCATGCACCTCCTTCAAAGGCAGCATTCTGAGACATAATCAAGTACAACTACAGTCCATCCAACCAGTGTAAAGACGAGGAGGACACAGTCTACAGCTGGGAGATGCTCTGCAGTGCTGACAGGGTGTCCTGCAGGGGGTGGGACTCATTGTCCAGCATGGATGTCAGTTTTCTCTTCCAAGGACTCAGTTTAGCATGACATGATCAGCTTGATGTTCATATATGTGTTACACATTATTACTAGATGAGCTGCAGTGAAACATCCAAGCGACCACGTCCCAGCACATATCAGAGATGCAGAACAGATGGAACAGTCTTATGGAGTGATGGAGGCCATGAAGCCTCCTAAAGCTTTGAATAGAGCTGAAGTCATGATGCACTGATCTTTCTTATATGATGTCTCATAAGTATTTGTTATAATATTGCCCCAAAAAGTCAGCCACACTGATTGTGAATCAGTTTCTGTCAGGGGGTTGTCGTGGATGCGGACACAAATGCTCAGGCACAGAGCGGTTAAAAAATAACAACAGTCTTTAATTATGCTGACAAGGACAGTACCAGAGTCAGTTAACAAAAGATCACCACAAACTGTGGGAGCAAGACATGATGCATATGAATTACCAGAGAACGAGGCTGAAAGCTATGGGCTGGCAAGGCATGAGAGACGAGACTAAGACTCACTAACATACCAAACAAACTGGCACCTAGTGAAAGGGAACACACACTAACTACACAGGAAGTAGGGCAGACAAAGGGGCACAGGTGAGACACATTAGGGAGGAGCAGGTAATCACCAGGAGGGGGAGGGAGCCCACGGGGAAGGGGAAGGCAATACACCTGAAACGAGAGGAGGTTCAGTGATTTAAAAAATAAGACAGGAAGTAAAGCAGGAACTAAGGCAAAATAAAAGCCCTGGCTCAACCTGATTTCCTGACAGTTTCAGCTGCTGTTGGTCAAATGGAACAGACAACAGGTGGAAATGAGAGGCAGTTATCAAGACAGCCCCTATAAAGGAGGTATTTGTTATAATACTTTAATAAATTATGTCTTCAGCCTTTAAAGGGGTTTTTACTGAAACTTGAATTTTTTTAAATGTGTAAAAGTTATAATATGAGCTGTTGTGTTTTTAAGGGTTTAATATGTGGTATTCTGATTGTGGTTTCTCTGTTTTAGATGACAAAGCCAAAGGACAAAGGAATGTGCCCACTTTGCAACAGAGAGGTGCTGCACGTGGCCCGGCACCTCATGGCTGTGCATGACATTCAAAACATAGAGCAGAGGTGGCTCCTTAACGCCCTGTCATCAGGACGCTATAAAATGGGGAGAGTAAACTGCCCTGTACTGAACTGCAAAAAAGCCATCACAGATCTGCCAAGGGCGGCAGGAGATGCTGAAATCCATGGGGAGGGCATGCATTCTGCACAATCTCTCTATTCTCAGATCTAGCAACCCTCAGCCAGCCATGAGGTCCACACTGGACCTCACTGAAGAGGGGGCGGAAGAGGAGCCAGAGGAGGAGGCAGAGGCGGAGGCACAGACCAAAAGTGCCCCCAAAGAAAGAAGACCATCAGGAAGCTGAAAGCCGAAGTGGAGCGCCTGAAAGCCCAAAACAGGCACTTGAGGCGGGATCAACCTCAGCGGGTTGTAAGTAAATTCATTCTCAGAGCTCATCAAGGAAGAGGAGAAAAGCAGAGAGGAAGAGGAGGGAGCAGGAGGAGGAGAGGAGGGAGGAAGAGGAGGGAGGAGGAGGAGGAGAGGAGGGAGCAGGAGGAGGAGAGGAGGGAGGAAGAGGAGGCCCTGAAGTAATACCTCTCCAAACTCTGTCAGAAGAAAGAGAACAGAGACAGAGACAGAGAAGAAAGGGTGACTGACAGCCACGAGTATGAACAATGTATAATTGCTGTGGTATAACGCCAGCCATCTTGTTGTAGACAGCGGAGGGGGCACCCGAGTTGCTCTCGCTCCAGGTGATAAAGTTATCCACCACGGACCTGTACTCCCTCTCATCACCACCAGTGATACATCCAACCACTGCAGAGTCATCAGAGAATGTCTGGAGGTGGCAGGTCTCTGTGCAGTAGTTGAAGTCTGTGTAGAGAGTGAAGAGGAAGGGAGAGAGGACGGTCCCCTGTGGAGCCCCGGTGTGGCTGATCAGTCTGTCTGACATACAGCTCTGTAGGCGTACAAATCCTTTGTTGTGTAGTATGTGTTGTGTCGCTGTTGCTGCTTTTGTTTTTCCTGGGCTTGGGGGGAAGGAGAAGGATGCAGACCCTGAATTGGAACACAGCTAGAGACACACAAGGAAACTACATCTTTCCACATAAAACAGGAAGCTAGAGACAGAGAGGAAATGAATCAAAGCATGTCAAAGCAAAAGCAGGAGAGGAACAAAAGCTGAAATGTAGCTCTCAGCGTAAGTTCAATCAGGAAGACTCTGTTTCCCATCATTCCCTTCATCCCCATCTGCTTCCTAATCTCTTTTCCTCCTCACTCCTCCGCTCCCCCTCTCTTCCGCTCTCTGAGTCAGGTGCTTAATAGTTAGCACCTCCCTCTCCAATCAGCTGTCTCCTTCTGTCCCTCTCCCGACCAATCACAGCTTAGCATGGTATTTAAATGTCTCCATCTCCTCTCCAGCTGCCTTCTGATCGAATTCGGCAATGTACGTACATTTTTTCGCCTCATTTCTTGTCATCGTTCTATTCCGCATGGCTGATTCCGAGCTCGAGCCAGTTCCCGAGGATCCAATCCTCATGCCTGACGATCAGTCAGACAACGACCAGCCTGTCCTGCGCCGTAGCACCCGCCGATCTAAGCTGTTGGCGGCCGGCATCACTCCTGCTCCGGACCTCAACCTTTCCCAACTTCAGGATCTGTCAACGCTGGTCTCCTCACCTCCCCTTATTCACTCGCCCTCTCCGTGCCCAGAATCCAATCCTGGCTCCCCCCCACCCGCTCCAGTTGCAGCACCTCGAGGCCGAAAAAGAGGGAGAAAGGCTGCCTCCTCCTCTGCTCCCAAGGCAAAACGTCGGGCAGCTTCTCCCACTCCTGCTGCTGCCACCGCTGCCGCTCCTCCTGCCGCAGTTGCCACTGCTCCTATCACTCATCACGACCCGCTCACCAGCTCGCTTCAAAATCTGTCGGCGTCTCTTCATTCATTCGATCTCAGCCTGCAAGCAATAGAGAAAGCCCACACATCACCTGCTGCTGCCGCCTCCGCCGCCGCAGCCATGCTGCCCCCCCCGCATCCCACCTACCAGCCGGCAGTCGTCATTCCTCAATCTCTTCCTTCATCATCTGCTCATTCTGGCCTCTGCTCAGCCGGCTCCTCTCATAGGTAGGCCTTTTATTTCTCAGTCAGCTAACATCTCCCCTCGGCTGAGGGCCAAGATCCTGCAAGGCAGGGACATTAATCTAATCAGTCTCATTCTGCCTTCTCCTCAATGTGACAAAGCAGTTGCATCAGGCGAAAATCTCACCGCAATTTTAAAATCTGCCGATCCCAGGCTTAACTGTGACCTGACCATCGGGCAGTTTTTAGTTGCATTTGGTATCCTCCGCGACGTTATCTGTTCAGTGTTTCCTGCAAGGCGCCAAGAACTGGATAATTACCTCGCCTTAATCGGGGATCTGCACCTTAGATACGGAAAAAACATTTTCTATCAGTACCACAAGGCATTTTCAAGCAAAGCAGCATTATACATCTCCCACCACAATACTCGTCTGGATTGGTCTGTCCTCGACACAGAACTCCTCGTAATGATTGCCGGGGGATCCCAGATGATATCGTGCAACTCTTGCGGCGCTTCCGGCCATACAGCTCTCCTCTGCCCCTCCGTGCCTTTTCAGGCTGCCGTCACCCGCAGCAATCCTCCCTTCGTTCATCCCGCTATGGACAAACAAGGCCGCCAGGTTCACTTCTTCAACAAAATACCTATTTGCAATAACTTTAACGAAAATGTATGTACTCACCCCACTTGTCACTTTCTTCACATCTGTAGCGCATGCAAGGATGCGCACCCCAGATCTGTGTGTCCTCGTCGCCCACCCGCTCGGACGCACCCTCCGGTGCAAAATCGGAGAGCTTCAAAGACTTTCTAATCAATCACCCCTCTACCCCAATAAATTTAGCACACTTAGCAGCAGACCTGTCTTCTCATCCTGATTCAGTATTTGTTGATCACCTCCTCACTGGTCTCTCTCAAGGTTTTCACGTTGGTGTTTTAGCGCCTCTCTCAACCTCTTATGTATCAAAGAACCTTCAGTCAGCACTGAACGAGCAATCCATAGTTACCGAGCTTTTAGAGAAAGAAATAAAGAAGGGCTACATCTTAGGGCCTTTTAAATCCCCACCGTTTTCACCCTTTCGCACCAGTCCCATCGGCATCGCCACTCGCAAATACTCTGGCAAGAAAAGATTAATTTTCGATCTGTCTGCTCCTCGCTCAGGTCCGTATTCCAGCGTGAATAGCATGATTCCACCCGAACCGTTTTCCCTTCATTACAGCTCTGTAGATAATGCAATTAAACTCATTAAATTAATGGGCAAAGGAGCTTGGCTTTCCAAAGCCGATATCACGGATGCTTTCAAAATCGTTCCCATTCACCCTTCCCAGTGGAATCTTTTCGGCATGAAATGGGATAATAAATTCTATTTCGCTGTGCGCCTCACTTTCGGATGTAGAAGCAGCCCTTGCATATTCAATCTCGTGTCCGAAGCCCTGTGCTGGATCCTGCTAAATAAAATCAGGGTTCCTTCGGTATTACATTTGCTGGACGATTTCCTCTTAATAGATCCCCCTCACGACAGTTCGGGTTCGTCCCTAAAAAAATTAAAATCCTGTTTCAGTCATCTCGGTGTTCCGCTATCAGAGGAAAAAACACTGGGTCCCAACACCCGCCTAGAATTCCTCGGTATCACGCTCGATTCAGTTGACATGAAAGCCTCTCTCCCAATAGAAAAATTAAATCGCATTAGAGAGATCTCAAAATCCTTTTGCGAAAGGCAGGTTATTTCCAAACAGCAGCTCCTGTCCCTTCTAGGTCATTTAAACTACGCCATGCGCGTCATCCCTCAAGGCCGTTCGTTCATATCTCGCCTCCTGGATACTGCCTCCGCGGCGCCGAATCTCCATGATCTCGTCACACTGGACCAAGGCTGTCGTTCCGATTTGCGTTTCTGGTCCGACCTGCTTCAGCACTGGAACGGCGTCTCCTTTTTCTACGACGACGTAGTTCACTCTTCCGATTCTCTTAGGTTTTTCACAGATGCAGCCCCCTCTGTAGGTTTTGGGGGGTTTTTTCAAGGCCAGTGGTTCGCTTCCAGCTGGCCTCCCCAGTTTTCTCAATTCTCCGGCTCCTCCACGCTTCACGAAATATATCCCATAGCTGCAGCCTGCCACATCTGGGGTCACCTATGGAAACGTAAACGCATCTCAGTGCTTTGCGATAATCAAGCTGTCACCGAAATCATTAATAAAGGACGCTCCTCATGAAAAGACGTCATGCTTTTCATGAGGAGCATCACTTGGTCCTCCGTCATGCACAATTTCATCATTACGGCTAGACACGTCCCCGGCCATTCCAACACTCTCGCTGATTCTCTGTCTCGTTTCAACTTTCAGACTTTCCGGTTCATCTGCCCCGAAGCCAATCCCGTTCCAGTCTCAATTCCTCCATTCCATCTCCTAGCCCTCTCCTAAATCCCAATCCCCTCAGCTCCTATTTACTTTCAGCCAGCGCTTATATGAGAAAAGGCCTGGCCTCGTCCACTCTCAAATCTTATGACTTTGCTTGGAAGGTTTTTGCTTTCTTCTGCTTATCCATTAACATTCCCCTCGAACCTGTATTTACTAACACTGTTTGTGCTTTCGTTTGTTATTGTTTTGAAGTGCGCCACTTTAAACTTCCATATATTAAAACTCTGCTAGCTGGCATTCAATTTAATCTGCGTTGTTCCGATCCTTCTTTCCCCGGGTTTCTCTCTAACCCTTCCATTAAATTGCTACTCAAAGGTATTTCAAAAGTCTCACCCTCTACCGTAGATAACAGGCAGCCTATCACTCTCCCGCTCCTTCATAAATTAATTCTAACCCTCAGATCAGGCGTATTTTCCCCTTATATCGATTCTCTCTTAGAAGCCATTTTTCTCCTAGCCTTCTACGGGTTCCTCAGAATAGGCGAATTTACCACAGCCTCCCTCACTTTCGACCCATCTAAAGACATATCTTTCTCAGACCTAGTTTTTTATCCTAGTCATTTCAAGCTTTCCCTAAAACACTCTAAGAGCAGTGGTGCCTGCTCCATTATCATAGCCCGCAATAATTCATCTTTCTGCCCCTTTAAATCCATGACTAATTATCTACGCGCTCGCCCTCAGTCCGAACCTCTAGCGCCTCTCTTTCTTATCCCCGGAAATTACCCTCTGTCTAGGAATTGGTTTTACGCTCATTTCAAACAAATTCTCATCAAATCTCATCTATCCCCAAATCAATACTCGGGTCACTCCTTTAGAATAGGCGCTGCCACTTCCGCTGCAGCTCAAGGCATGTCCCCTTCATCTCTGCAAACTCTCGGCCGATGGTCCTCTGCCGCCTTCACCTCCTATATTCGCCCGAACACAGACCACGTTCTCGCATCTCAGAGATCTCTCCGCCCCTGGTGAGTTATTCCATTACTGGTGTAATTATATATTCTCGTCTGCTATCCGCATGCCTTCTCCTCCCTCTTCTCGGCATTCTCTAGGCCTCATATTGACACACCCTCAGCCAGTGGGCTCAATTCTCTCATAGCCAGTGGGCTCATTTCTCTCATAGCCAGTGGGCTCATTTCTCTCATAGCCAGTGGGCTCAGTTCATGCAAGCCGTTAGCCATGCTATCCCAGCATCTAATTTATCTCAGCTGTTTCCTTCATCCAGGCATTATCGCCAGCGAGCTTCATTCTCTTAAGGTATCTTGTCTTATCGTTATTTGCAAAAATAAATAATTATATATATATATTATGAGCTCGTCCAGTTACCTCCCCTCATGTTCTATTTTCTTTTCTCTCCGGCCTTTTCCGGCCTTCTTCGACTTCATTGTCATGATCTTGTTAGTTTTCTTCATCTACTGGTGGTGGTGTATCTCTCTAATCATGTTATAACGTTCTCTCGCCCTTCTCTCCTATCCTACTCGCTTCTTCTATTAATTTCATTCTGTCAGCCCGTGGGCTCTCTGATCAAGGCTTCATAATGAATCCATAATATAGCAATCTCTGCCCGTGGGCTTCATCCCGATTAGGCCGCATCTGATTCTACCTCAGCCAGCGGGCTTCGTTTAATTAAAAAAAAAAAAAAAAAAAAAAAAATTCTCTTTCTACGTCGCCCTATTCGTCTTTAGCTTGAGCACACGCTCGCTAAATTCTTCATAGCTCGAGCTTACGCTCGCTTCAGTCCTCCCTCGCCTTCTTTACTAATCTCTCCTCTGTACTGTTTCCCATCTTTCCGCTCTCTTCCTCCTCTCACGGCATCGATTGTTATTTAGCTAGTATATTCATTGCATTCTCTCTAACAAATATGTTTGTCTTTCATGTTCTCCATCTAGAGCCCGCATCGTAAGTATCATCCTTATTTCTCATCTCTGTTCTGTTTTGGGGGGGTTTTCTGTTCAGCGGTCTCCCCTCCTGCGGTTTCTCCCTCCTTTCGGACGTGGTCTCCACGACGGGGTCTAGGACGCCAACGCACATTTCTAAATGTATTCTCAATAAATCTTTCTCATTCAGTTCGCTGAGTCTCTCATGATTGAAATGTAGCTCTCAGCGTAAGTTCAATCAGGAAGACTCTGTTTCCCATCATTCCCTTCATCCCCATCTGCTTCCTAATCTCTTTTCCTCCTCACTCCTCCGCTCCCCCTCTCTTCCGCTCTCTGAGTCAGGTGCTTAATAGTTAGCACCTCCCTCTCCAATCAGCTGTCTCCTTCTGTCCCTCTCCCGACCAATCACAGCTTAGCATGGTATTTAAATGTCTCCATCTCCTCTCCAGCTGCCTTCTGATCGAATTCGGCAACCCTCCTCCACCCCATGCACCTCCAGGCCCACGCCAGTTCAGACCTCCTATCTCTTGCCCTCCAGCTCTCCACCACCACCAGGTCTAGACCCCCGGGGGGTTTTCTGTTCAGCGGTCTCCCCTCCTGCGGTTTCTCCCTCCTTTCGGACGTGGTCTCCACGACGGGGTCTAGGACGCCAACGCACATTTCTAAATGTATTCTCAATAAATCTTTCTCATTCAGTTCGCTGAGTCTCTCATGATTGAACTATTTTTATTTTATTTTAGATACTATATTAAGGAGACAAAGAAGCAAAAGAGACTCATTATTTTCTACTAAAGGAACAAGAAAACACATCAGGTTTTCTAAAGGAGCAACAACAAGCAGCAGCCCTACTAACAAAAGGACAAATGTCCCTCTGTGTCTCATCTTTCCTCCTTTGTCCTTTGTCTCCTGATCAGCAAGTGGAAGCAGGTGAGCTCAGTCAGAGGAGGACTGGGAGTGTCTGGAGGAGCACAGGAGAAGAAGCAGCAACTACTCTTGTAACAATTCACCAGGAAAACGCCACAACGCACTATTCTCATGGGCGGGTCTTATTCTGCTGCTGCTGGTTTATCTGTTAATAAAAACCACCAGGCTAGGCCACACACACCACACCAAAATCCTAATAATATTTACAAAAACACAGAGGAGTCAGAAATCGATTGTTTAGAGTTCACGCTGTATTGCAGGCAGAGCTCAGGTGGTCAGCTCGCACACACAAGCAGCGCGACACAACCGGTCTTTTTCCCCAAAGTTTGTCCCCTGTAACCCCCAGAGTTTAGTGCAACCCGATCAGTCCCCAAATAATACAGAATATTTATAGTTCAGAGTTCGAGAGAACGGTCCAAATGAACCCGTGTCCCTCCGTGTGGACTAGATCAGCAGTTGCTCGGTGAGACGTCGCTCCATTAAAAAAGAATAAAACTCCAGTCGTTCGGGTAAAATCCTTTTTAGTCCTGGGGTAATCCACTGTCTTTGGTAAATCCAAATGTCCGTAGATTCCACTTAAATCGCGGTAAATCCAGCCAGGGAAAAGGCCCAAACGCTGCTCCACATGCCGGCGTCTTTCAGGAAAAGGTCCACTCCTCCACCTGTGTCTTCCGTGTGTCTCCTGTGTCCTCCTGTGTGACCTCCGTAGAGACATTTAAATGTTCCGCACAGGGATCCCACACCTCTGCAGCGTAGATTGGCAGGTGACAAATATACATACATGACATTGATGATGTGAAATAATATCCTCTTTTCTCTCATTTCTCAAACAGCCATGTAAAAAGGTGATTATGAGGCAACCTTTACACTCTCTAGGAAGCTTTGAAGTATTCAACTTTTGCTGTTTGTGTTTCCTGCTTCTGGTTTATTCAGGCTTTTGCTGCACCTGTTGACTTGCTTTAGTTTCCTCTTTTATTTGGAAATGGATTGTCCTTGTGTGTCTCCATGTGTGTTACTTGCTCTGGTTTTCCCTCCTGTGTGATTGTTGGCCGCCCTGATCATTTTGACCTTTTTTGTTTTCTCCTTGTCCAGACAAGACGGTAATTTATACTAAAAACGTGCTAATGATTACAAACGGTTGTAGTTGTTTTCAGTCAGAAATGGTGTTTCTCCCTGTGTTGCAGTTTGTTCTTCTTGTGGGGGACTCCCATTTGCGATCCTCTGCAGATGGGATTGTGAATATGCCAGAGGCTCCTTACAGGAGTATCACATAACGCAGGAAGCGCAGCATGCACATGGTCCTGAGCATATCAGCACATGCTCCTAGTGTGGACATGACATTGGTGTCATGACATTGGTGTCATGTCCACACTAGGAGCATGTGCTGATATGCTCAGGACCATGTGCATGCTGCGCTTCCTGCGTTATGTGATACTCCTGCTAGAGCCTTCATATAAAACACAAAGGCTCACAATGGATATCATGGCAGCCAGAGTTTTGTGAGATTGCCACATCTTCCTCTCGCACAGATAAGACTGTTATCAGAAGTTGAAAAACACAGTTCCATTCAAATGCCCTGTAAAGCATTCAGACTGCAGCATTATGTTGGACCTGTTCCAGAGGGCCTTACAGTACAGGGAGCTACAGACAGAACAGTCTTGAAACCCAAGGTGTGTGGAACAGTGCTGAGAAGGAAGCAGTTCGTATGCCTGCTGGACCATCACTGAGGATGTGGAGTGTGTCAATCTCCTGGTCGCTCCGTCCATGATCGGCATGTCCACATGTCATGACTGTGGTACTGTTGCACGGGGACCCACCAGTATGATAGGCTAGGATTTCGGTGTTTAGCTTGCAAGCATGATTTTCACTAAAATCAATATGAAGCACCATCTTGTTGTTCTGCAAGTTCTCTTTGAGATTTATAAACTGCTTAATTCAATTCAATTCAATTCAGTTTTATTTATATAGCGCATATTACAATCAGACATTGTCTCAAAGCGCTTCACAGGAACCCCCCTAAGAGCACTGTGGCAAGGAAAAACTCCCTTTAAGAGGAAGAAACCTTGAGCAGGACCCGTCAACTTAAGGGGGAACCAGTCCTGCTGCTAGTCAGAGAGGATGAGGGAGAGAGAGAGAGAGAGAGAGAGAGGATGAAGGAGAAAGAGAGAGAGAGAGAGAGGAGCAAACATGATACAAACATGATACAGTACAGAGCAAACATGACAGCAAGATGAAACAGTGATTATATTGCAATAGATATCTATATATATCGTCGGTCCATAAGTAGGAATAGTAATTTGATAGTAAAGATGAGCAGCAGGGGCTAGTGAAGTCGATGAGCACAGGAGAGACTGCAGGTCAGTATGCAGGTCTTGAGACCTGCAAAGAGAGAGAGCGAGAGCGAGGCACAGAACTACAAGGAAGACAGTTAACACAGATTATGAGACGATATTACCCAGTATGATCCAGACTAAGGAGAGTGGAGGAGAGGTCAGAGGGTGTTCAGAGGATCGTGTTTGTGCCCCCCGACAACGTAGAGCAAGAGAGACTTCACGGGCCGGACTGCAGGTCATCATCCAGGTCTTGAGACCAGTGTGAGCCAGACTAAGGAGAGAAAAGGAGAGGTTAGAGGGTGAGAGGGAAACTGCTCAGTGGATCATGTTTGTGCCCCCCGACAACGTAGGCCTAGAGCAGCATAGCTGTGCTACACACTAGGTCTAAGGCTAACTGTACGCCTTACTAAACAGAAAAGTTTTAAGTCTAGTCTTAAAGGTGGAGGCAGTGTCTGCCTCTCGGACCCAGATTGGTAACTGGTTCCATAATAGCGGTGCCTGATAGCTGAAAGCTCGTCCTCCCATTCTACTTCTATGAATCCTAGGAACTACTAGTAAACCTGCACTCAGAGATCTGAGTGTCCTATTAGGAACATATGGTACAATCAGGTCCTGCAGATACAATGGAGCAAGTCCATGAAGAGCCTTGTAGGTTAGAAGAAGGATCTTGAAGTGTATTCTTGAGTCCACTGGGAGCCAGTGAAGAGACGCTAGGACAGGAGAGATATGATCCCTTTGGCTGCTTCCTGTCAGAACTCTAGCTGCTGCGTTCTGGATCAGCTGCAGACTCTTGATGGAGTAATGTGGACATCCTGACAATAAAGAGTTGCAGTAGTCCAGTCTTGAAGTGACAAAAGCATGGATGAGCTTTTCAGCATCACTCTGAGAGAGGATGCTCCTGATCTTAGTAATATTACGCAGGTGAAAGAAAGCGGTCCTGGAGACCTGCTTAATATGAGAGACAAACGACATGTCTTGATCAAAGATAACTCCAAGGTTCCTCACAGTCGTACTGGAGGCCAGAGTAATTCCATCCAGGGAGAAAGTATTATCTGATAAACTAGTTCTGAGATGTTTCGGTCCAAAAACAATGACCTCAGTCTTGTCCGAGTTTAATAGTAAAAAGTTGGAGGACATCCAGTCCTTTATGTCCTTTAGACATGCCTGTAGTCTGACTAGCGGCTCAGTTTCTTCAGGCTTCATGGATAAATACAGCTGGGTATCACCAGCATAACAATGAAAGTTTATGCCGTGCTTCTGGATGATGTTTCCTAGAGGGAGCATGTAGAGGGTGAACAGGATCGGTCCGAGCACAGAACCCTGTGGAACACCGTGGTTAACCCTTGTACCTGTGGAAGACACATCGTTAGTGTGAACAAAATGAATCAGGTGAATCCTATTATAATGGCGCAGCCAGCTCCTCCAGATCTTTCTGGAACACTTTTATCAACTCCCCCACTGGTCCACGTTTCTTTTTTCACCCAGTTATGTTTTTTCTTTAACCATCCCATGCTGGATCATGTGCGCTGATTTCAAAACAGCATTTTGTGCATTGTCGTCTCATGCACTAGTCATTTTCTGTGCTGCAGCATGTTGATGATAGTAGTGTTGGAAAACTTGCTGTTGTGATTAATCCTCTCTTTGAAACAGTTGTAGTCTAAAGCCTCATGTTTCCATGTTGATGGCATGCACAGGTGTTGTGATCAGTGATGTAGAATGGTTTGTATCTGATGAGCTGCCGGTCAGACATCCTGCGCATTTCATCACTGTTGCCATTATATGCTCTGTCAAGGTCTTGAAGAGTGCTTGTTTTTTGGGTGCTCTGGGTCAAAAAGTGTTAACAGATTTTTCAGTAACTGTATTCAGTTGTTGTTCTTTCAGTTTATTGACAGATTCTTGATTCTGCCTTAAGAAATACTTTAATAATCCCAGAGGGGAAATTGCTTATGGCAGGGGAGTGCTGGAGGCATGTGAAGAGAACGAAGGGTCTGGAGGTGTGGAGCTGTTTATTGGTGGTGCAATGTCATCATTTAATGAACCATCAGGAGATGGAGGGGTCAAGTTTATTAAGGCATCAAGCTCACTTTTTCTGGAAAACCAGTCACACTAAAGCTGCAATCAGCAGCTTGGACAATATATGTTCAATGAACTGGGATCAATAATGACCACAGTTTATGACAGAAGATGAGAAGTTGTAGCTCAACATGTTACACCACTGAAGAAAGTAGAGGAGTTCTTCATTCCTAAAACCTTCCCACACCTTATACCTGCAGTGAAGAAGGCAGCAGGATACGACCCCAAAACCAACACATATCAAACCCAAAGTCTTCAGTATTGTCAGCGACAGCAGCGCATCAAGTACATACTAAGTTTTGCATGTTTTCTTGGAAATGCTCTCATTGTGTTACAGATGATTATATTATTATCTATTATTATACCACTTGCTACATTTGTCATCCTTCTCCTGCTGCCCAGCTCATCCCACCAGCAGGAAGGGCAAGACCCCCCTCAAGGCCTGCATCCAGGCAGGATGGGGGCAGAACAAACCCACTTGTGCAGAGGTGTTGGGAGCCTGGGTCCTGTTAAAATCACTCCCCCAAAAATCCCAACGTCGCACCTTGCACGAGTTTGGTGGATTTACCCGGTGGGCAGCAGGAAGTCATCCTGTTTGCAGCGCTAAGAATATCCACACTGGTGATGAGCTGCTGTGGGACTATGGGGTGACTAGGAGGTGCTTTGGGGGGGAAGGGAATGATGTGTCCTGCTTGAGAGCTGAATTATTATAAATAATTATGACAAAAAAAGACCTGACCTTCCAGCTCCAAGATATAACCAATAAAACAAGATAACTGAGCACATGTTAAAAATGAAGCACATGCACTCGCACAAGATCGAGCTGAACCATCTGAATACATAGCAGTTTCAACTTGGACCACTAGATGGAGCCAATGGTTTCTCAGCCGGTGTGTCGCCAAGTGGAGAAAAGTGGTTCAGTACTGGAAGTGGCTGCTATTGAACAGGCCTTTATGCATCTATATGAACACCGTCAGAGCCGAGGTTTAAAATAAAACAATTGTTACTTTAAAAAAAAAAAAAACATTTAAAAAATGTCTGTGAATTAAACTGGGTTTTTGGAGACTTAAAAGTGAGTTCATACACTTCCACACCAAAAAAGAGAAACTCAAATAACAAAAGAAATAACATGGAAAAAACTGTGAGTCCAGGAGAACAACTGCAGACACAAGCTGTGTCTCATTTCAGGGTCTGCATCCTTCGGAGGACGCAGCCTACGCGGTCTCAGGAGGCCGCGTCCTCCTGAGGATCCTCCGGAGGATCCTCAACCATTGGTAAATTGGGACAGTCTGGCCTTCAAAGCACTTCCTGATTGTGGCGCGACGTAATAAATTCTGCCCCCCAAGCCCGGGAAAAACAAACGCGGACAGACAGCAGACGGACACGGAGTGAAAAGAGAAAAGAGACGCAAGACACGAAAAGGCAGAAAAACGATGGAAATGGAGATCGAGATTTATATTTTGTTTTGTTTAATATTTATGTTGTTGGAGGAAGAGGAGAGGTGGCTTCAGCGGCAGAGAAATCAGCGGTGGCTTCAGTGGCAGCGAAATCGCCGCTGACTCGTTTATTTCAGGCTGGGAGAGCGCAGTGGAGATGTAACGTTAACCCACTGCTGTAATAACCCATACTATTGATAATAATTAATATACCAGTTACTGAACAAATGCCTGCCATATAAACAGTAGTTGACAAATATGATTAAATGTAATATGTATTTATTCATTTGTAAGACTTGAATACTTTACTAAATGTGTAAGAACTGTTAACATCCAATAGAATTGTATCAGCTGTAAATCAATAGCTGTAGTTTAATCCTCTTGTTCTTACCCTCATGTCTCCAGACAGGGCGGATTTACTGCCGTATAAATGTACAGGTCCCTGTTCTACAAACCTTCCGGCTGAGCAGAGAGTCCCTGGCGGTGCTGCTGGAGCTTCTACACCAGGAAAGAAGACACGGATGGGGTGCCACAATAGAGACCTTGGTTTTCCTCTTCTGGCTGGCGAGTGGGACGTCCTACAGAGTGGTGGCAAGGGTGTTCGGGATGCCTCGCTCCACTGTTCACCGCATCGTCCATTGAGGTGGTGGCTATTTGCCACAAGGTCATCTACCTCCCCAAGACGGCAGAAGACCTGGCGGCAGTAAGCAGGGGCTTGCAGGGCTGGCGAGACACGGAGCTTTCCGCAAAGCTGCTGGAGCAATCGACGGCTGCCATGTGAGGCTCAAGCCTCCAAGCGGCCCTGATGGTCACTGCTACCGCAACAGGAAACTGTTTTCCTCCATTTTATTGCAGGCAGTGTGTGACCATCAGGGCCGCTTCATTGACACGTACGTGGGCTGGCCGGGGTCGGTGCACGACTCCAGAGTACTCCGGCACAGCCCACTGTACAGGCGTGGCTTCTACCCTCCTCCAGGGCACTTCATCTTGGCAGATGCGGGTACCCATGTCTCCAGCATCCACTCCCCCTCATCACTCCTTACAAGCAGCCGGTACAAGGTGTGGCAGCCCAGCGCTTCAACAGCCATCATTCCAGGGCACGCTCCATCATAGAACGTGCCTTTGGAATGATGAAGACAAGGTGGCGATCCATCTTCCTCCAAGCGCTGGAGGTGCACCACACCTTTGTGCCTCAGGTATTCTCACTACATGAGAGAAATATTGCTTATTGTCAAATGGTGAATACCATGTAAGTAATTCTTCTTTTCTACAGGTCATCACAGCATGTGCCTGCCTGCACAACATCTGCCTGGGTGCTGGTGACATCATGGCCCCAGAGGATGGAGTGCAGGAGGACATGCCGGAGGATGAGGGGGAGAATGGGCGGGAGGCAGCCAGAGGGGCTCCCTGTCGGGATCAGCTGTCTGCTGAGGTGTCTGCCCTGGAGGACGGTATGCTCGACCATGATTACTTTAAGAGGGTAATCCTCTGCAGCCTCATGTCCTCCCTCTGCAACCTCATGTCCTCCCTCATTAGCTCCAAAAACTCGTTGTTTTCTCTCCTCCTCTTCCTCCTTGTTCCTTGTTGTGGTCCTGGCTGCCTCTCCTCATTATCGTCATCATCATTATCCTCTTCCTCCTCTTGCTGCTCACCCTCTGCAGCACCTGGCCCTGGTGTGTCCTCAGGGATGGAGGCAATTAGGACAGGTGGGGAAATAGAGGGCCTCTGTCCTAATACCTCATCCATAAGGACAAACCAGGGCCAGGTGGCAGCAGTGGGCTTTCCAGCGACTCCGAGCCCTGTCCCTGGATCTTTGCATTCCTAAAGCAGAGGAAATCAATCATGTCAGCAGATGCAATTTTCTGCAGTGTTTATTTAAAGTCTAAATGAGTGCTTGATGGTCTCAAATATAAACATGTTTAAGGTGCTGTTTGGAATGGGATTCAGGTAGTCCTGCAGAAACAATCAATCTGTGTGATTTCCTGAGAAAGGCTTGATGCCAAAAGGTATTATAACTACTTGGGAACAGTTACTTTACACAACAACAGTTAGTTTCCCTATCATTATCCAAACCTGCACATACTTTATATTTCTTTTTCGCCTGTTGGGGCTCAACTGTGCCCTCCAGGCCCATTCTGTGCAGGATTGTTCTACACACAAGAAAAGCATGACAACAGGTAAACGCACAAGATCACACTATCACAGATATGTGAAGATTCAGGAAAGAGTGGCATCAGGTTTATCACTCAACAGTTACCTCCAGCCGAGGATGGCTGTGTTTTTTGCTCCTGTGAACAGGTGATCATTTTGACCAAGGAGTTTTATAAACTCCTCAGTCTGCTCCTTACTCCCTACAAGAAAATGACAACAGGCAAAATGACCGTTTGATGTAATATTGCTCCTCACGTGAACTATACTTTATACTACACTACAGTAAACAGTCAAGAAACAACATTCAATCAAAATGTTTAGTTTACAGCGCCTCGCATCAACAGGACGTCATGTTTGTAAACATAAAACATAAGCATTTTAAAAATCCTTTGAACTACTGCTCTTTACTTACATTTAAATGTGAATTCGGCACTCCTGCCGGTGCCTCTGCCGCTCGCTTGGTCCGTCATTGTACTATTGGACAAAAAGTAGGCCCGCAAAGCATTGTGGGATATTTAAGGCCACGAAGGATGGTAGCGATGCATCCTCCAAATTCAGGCAAAAGGAGGACGCATTTGGAGGACGCATTTGAAGAACCCTTCGACTTTTGGCGAATTGGGACAGCCTTCGCGCAGCTTTGTGACGTAAGCGGCCTTAAAATGCGCACTCCGAAGGATGCAGACCATGAATTGAGACACAGCTTCCATGTTTCGCCCACACCATTAGTCGTGAAAGACTCCATTAAGGCCCTCCCTGATCTGCTTGACATTCAGCAAAGATGCAGTGCTATTGTAGCTTTTTTTCATGACAGCACAACTGCAACAGAGAAGCTCAAAGAAATTCAAAAACAACACAAGTTTCCAAAACACAAACTCATACAGTCTGTTGAAACAAGGTGGAACTCTGTGTTCCACATGTTCGAGAGACTGCTTGAGCAAAAGGAAGTTGTGACAACAGTACTTTGCCTTCTTGGAAAGAGCTCACTGTGCTTGAGTGAGGAAGATTGGTCCGTGGTTGGTCTCTACCTCAATGCCTTGAGACCATTTGAGGAAGTAACATGGGAGATCTCATCAGAAAAACATGTCTCTGTTTCAAAAGTGATCCCCCTGTAAAAATAATTGATGTGATTCAACTTAAAAATTTGAGTTCATTTGCTGCCTTAAAATTGTGAGTAAGCTCAACCTGAAGAGAAGGTTTTTTTAAACCCAAAATGACAAGTAATAAAAGTAGCTTAACTTAAATTTATTTGTTGTTTCAACTTGTTACTTCAAGTTAAATTAACTGTGACATTAGTCACAACAACTTGCTTCGTTATAAATCTATAGTATTTTAACTCACATATGCAAGTTAAAGCAACTATCAACTATATTCATTCTAAAAGCATTTAAAGTTAGGTGTACTCACATTTTTAAGGCAGCAAAAGTTGAAAACTGAAAATGTGCTACCTTAAATGAGCACTGTTTACTTTGAGCATCTGAGAGTGTTAACATCCCCTTTTCATCCGGAACGTCTTCGACGTAACTTCCGGGTTAGCGTAACAAAACATAGTAACGCTAATAAGTCAAATTAAAATAAAAAAATAACAGTGCATAACAGGGGTATACAGAACAACGCACTTTCCGGCTGAGATAACGTTCCGCTACGTGTCTAGTCATATACGACACGGTCGACTCCTTCGGTGTCAAATAATAGGGGAGCTTTGTAATATTTTAAGAAGGCTGAAGCCCGCCTAAATTATGGCTAGCGACATCACTCTTTTGAAATTGCCGCCAGTGGCCTTTTTTCTCTCCGGTTGCTGTTTATCAGGGTGAGCTTAAGCTGGCAGCAAACAACGAATAAACAACACTGAAACGTTTATGCACACGTCATACTTAAAGTTGTCAAATGCCTACATCCTAACCTAACCCCAAATCCGAATTTGACCCTGGGGATCAGCTAACTCTCTGTTCAGACACTGACACACACACACCACTTAAGCTAGCTCACTCAAGGAAAAATGGTGTACTACAACAGCCCATTTGTCTAAATATCAGTATGCCTCAAATTTATTTCTCTTTGACTTAGGTATTAAAACGGTTGACTTAAATTGTTTAAATGGTTCACTCACCTCCCGTTGCTTTCCTCTCCTCCTGGAGTGAAATGACGAGCACCAAGCACGTCGTCAGGTCATGTTCACCAGCTTCGTTGTGAACAAACGTGTTCTTCCGCCGACCGCTGCTCGGCTTACTTCTCTGTTGTTGCTCCGCTCCACTCCTTCTCCTCGGTTTTTAATTAGCAAATCGAGAGGAGCATAATCATATCTGCTGATGAATTAAACAGTTTTATGTTGTGGTAGAAGCCACGTTGGTTCAAGAATTACCAAATTTTAAGTTAACACACATTAACTATTTAATGTGTGTATTAATTCTTGCAGTTGAACAGTTACATCCATAATAAAAACTTACAGTTTTAAGTTCATCTTACGCATTGATTTTTTTCATGTAATTGATTTGGCTTGTAAACATGAGTTTAAATGCTGACAACTTAGGAAGCTTAATTTAGAAAGCATTACTCATGATGTTAACTGGGAGGAAATTAAAGATGGAAGTTTGCATGACTTATTGCTCAGATCCTTTTTTACAGTAGTTACTCTACTTCTGAGATCAACAGCATCTCATGAGGCCCAAGGTAGCAAGCTAGCTGGTGTGCTGTCAGCACAGTGTCAGCACCGTTTCAGAAGTATTGAAACCTTTTATGGTCTTGGTGTCAGCACTTACCTGGATACAAGATTTAAAAACGTTGGGTTCCGGGACAAGGTAAATGTTGACTCCGTTGTAAAATGTTGTAAAAGCGCGACTTATCACTGAAATTCAATCAGTGAGACAAACCTCAGCCCATTCTTCTCCTCAACCAAGCGCAAGCTCTGCAAGCTCTCTCACAGCAGTGCCTCATCAAACTACCTCACACTCCGCTGCAGGGGGTTCTGCATCTGCAGCAAAAGGTGGAATATGGACAGTTTGACACCCAAACCTTGCATCCCAGCAGCATCGCACAGCTGGCACTGATGCTGTTGTTGAAATGTGCCGCTACTCAGAGGAGAAACCTATTCCATGTGATGCAGACCCCCTTCTTTGGTGAAAATTTATGAGGCAACATTTCCTTCTCTCAGCAAGGTTGCAACAAAACACCTGGGTGTAATTGCAACTTCTGTACCTGCAGAAAGGATTCTCTCTAAGGCAGGACAGATAATATCTCAGAAAAGAAGTGCGATAAAAACAAAAAATGTAAACATGTTAGTGTTTTTGAACAAAAAATATGAGGTGGCAGCTGGAGCGGTGTGTAACAAGGCCCATTGGACCCTCATGGTAAGAAATCACAATATGACTGCCTGATCAGCGTACACCCTGCTTTGACACCCTGCTTTGACCTGCTTTGAGTTATTGTTGAAGATCATGTACCTGAAAGAAGAGGTCCCTGTACCTTGATCCATTTGGCGCAACAGCAGATTAAGTTGCAAAGTGCCGGGATGTCACAAAGTAAACACCAACGGACATGTGTGGGTTTTAAATATGACAGCATTCACTGTTTTCTCCTTGTGTGTAGAGCACTGGTACAGCAGACATGCCCTGCACTGGGGAAGTGGACATGTGCCACACTGTCCCACCTGAAACAGCAGGATTCAGCTTCATGTGGTGCTTTGTTTGTAAGGTAACTAATCAACTTACACCGTATAATTTATAATACTTATTTATAATCACAATTAAGGCTGCACATGGCTGCATATTTGCTAGAAGAAACAGGTATACTTAAAGACCATGAATGCATCTGTATTAAACATGTTTACATGTGCATTATGTGCCCCCATTGTTTCTGTCTTCCAGAGCAGTGGTCCCCAACCACCGGGCCGGGGACCGGTACCGGTCCGTGGGTCATTTGGTACCGGGCCGCACAGAAAGACTGAGCAAAACATATATTATTCATTATCTGAGTCTGAAAGCCGTTTCATTTATAAATCGATCAGATTCATCCGCCTGTGCCTTTAAGCACCTGCCCAGACGCTTGTCTCGGTCACGGGATACGGAACCCCAAAATTAAGCCCACAAGCAAAAATGAATAAAAAACAAACGTCTTTGGAGAGCTTCTTCGGAAAGGGGAAAGACCTAACGAGGAGACAGAAGAAGAGGAGCCTACCCCTTCAAAGAAAAAGAAACCCGCATTTAAAAGACTATATCAGGAGTCCTATTTAAAATACGGATTTATTGCAACAGGTGATTCTCACACACCAAGTCCGCTCTGAGTGATGTGGCGACAGACTCGCAAATGAGGCAACGAAGCCTTCAAAACTGCGAGACCGAGCACCCTGCATTAAAAGACAAGCCATGGAAGAAAACATGAACAAGAACGACTGAAGCAATTAATGACGGCCAAAACAAAATTACGGAGTGGACTGGACATAAGAAACACACTTCGGGTGTCATGTCTCCCATTATCCCTAGATGGGACCGCCTCATTGCTGAGAAAGCTCAAAGGCTCCCACTAATTAAGCATAAGAGTAAGTTGTCTCTTTATGCACTTTTTTTTCTGTGCCGGTCCGTGAAAGTATTGTTTTACATGATACCGGTCCGTGGTGCAAAAAAGGTTGGGGACCGCTGTTCCAGAGAACCTGTCTGAGCTGTGCAGGGCATGTGGCGAGAGCAGCTCTGGAGCTGAAGGTGATGAATGGGTGTTCATCTGCAAGACTGGAAAATGGAGGCGACATCCTGGACATCACTGGGTGGACTGGCACATCAGGTCAATCCATCCAGGAACATGGTTTAATTCACTTCACATGTGTTTCTGTGGACCCCTGAGGACACTGGGACACCTGAAGGAACTCTACTGATTTCTAATACCCACAGCTAAGACTTCAGTCTGTTTATTTGCTGTTGCAGTTTGGTTGAGGCCAATATGATTATCACATTTGTATCTCCTGAAACATTTACAACAAACAAAAAGAGTAACTGAACAAAAAAAACAAATTGTGAAGACAGACAAAGACAGGACCAGAGAGGACACACAGAGTGGAACATACACACTAACCAAGAACCAGGAGAAGCTCGGGGATTATATACACAAGGACACAGGTGAGAACAATCAAGGCGGGGCAGCCAATCAACATGGAGGAACAACAAGAGGAAGCAAAGCAAACAGAGACACACAAGGAAACTAGATCTTTCAAAATAAAACAGGAAGCTAGAGACAGAGGAAATGAATCAAAGCATGATCAAAGCAAAAGCAGGAAGAAGACAAAGAGTAATTTTCAAAGACAAATGAATCCAAGAATCAAAGAGGAAGAAGAAGAGCTAAAGCTTTCCTTACATGGAACTTTCAATACATTAACATCTTCATATGATCTTCCAGCATGTGCAGCTAAAAGTCCATTTACATCCCTCAGCAGGTCAGAGGACAAGGAGAGGAACAAAAGCTGAACTAGGAGACAAAGAAGCAAAAGAGACTCATTATTTTCTACTAAAGGAACAAGGAAACACATCAGGTTTTCTAAAGGAGCAACAACAAGCAGCAGCCCTACTAACAAAAGAACAAATGTCCCTCTGTGTCTCATCTTCCCTCCTTTGTCTTTTGTCTCCTGATCAGCAAGTGGAAGCGGGTGAGCTCAGTCAGAGAGGAGGACTGGGAGTGTCTGGAGGAGCACAGGAGAAGAAGCAGAAACTACCAAGAGCCCTGAGCACAGTGTTCAAGAGTTAACAAGACACAAGTGACAACAATCATGGCGGAGCAGCTGACCAACAAGGAGGGAAACACAAGAGGAAGGAAAGAGTCCTTTCACAATAAAACAGGATATCCAACAAAACAACAAAGTACATGAAGCAGGAAGATAGAGGACTTAAAGGGAAACAAAGCTGACACAGCTGGCATCATGACATTAGAACCAGTTCAAATGCAGTAAACATGCTGCAGACATGTGTTCATAAATGAACTCAAACATCAAATGTGCCGTCCCATTCACCTAAATGTTACTAAGAAGAGGACTTCCTGCTGCTCCTTAAACATGATGGTCTGCTGTGGGTCATGTCTTTGTTCTGCACATGTACAGCTAACATCTCCAGTGTTACACAAACACATCGTGTGCTGCTTGACTTGTTCCATTCATGGTAGGAAAGCATGTGGAAGTCACACATGTCAAATCTGTGCTAGTCTCCCTTCATTCAGCCCATATGAAGACAAAGAGTCTTCAGGTCCAGGAAGTTATAATTAACTATCATTAAATAACAAGAACTTATGATGCAGCCCGCACATTTATACCATGAAGACCCCTTTAAAAATAATAAACCTCAAAAACTGGTGTTTTCATCAAAAAGTGAGTGGCCCCACAGTGAGTCCAGGGGCTTATTTCTGCCTCAAAAGGACTTGATTTCACTCTGGTCTGTGATATTTAACAGATTATTGTTGAATCCTGGAACACTTCAAACAGACCAGTGCTGTAGGTGGACTGACTTGCAGCCACCCTTTCAAATATCTTAGAAATAAAGGTGAGGTTGGAGATCACAGCAGTTTAATAGCCTGTGGTACTTAACCTGTTGCCAGAGACAGGTTGATCTGGCCACACTTGTGTGAAACCAGCCTGTCCAGTTAGGATCAACACTGATTGTGGATCAGTTTCAGCTGCTGTTGTGCAAATGGAACAGACAACAGGTGGAAATGAGAGGCAGTTATCAAGACAGCCCCTATAAAGGAGAGGTTCTGCTTCTCAGGAGGGTCACACCCTAATACAACTTCCTGTTATGCAACAAACTTTATGATTCAATGTTGAGCTAATGCCACAGCCACAAAAAGACATTTCTCCCAGCTGCTAGACAGCAAGCCTTATCTAGACATGGAGGACAGTCTCCTCATGGAGGACAGTCTCCTCATGGAGGACAGTCTCCTCATGGAGGACAGTCTCCTCATGGAGGACAGTCTCCTCATGGAGGACAGTGATATGCAAAGTGTTCAGTCTTTGTTGACACAGTTAGAAGAAATCTTTGTTCATATCTTTACCAATGTCAAACTAAGAAGAACATGTGCTTTGTGTTGTTCTTCCACCGACTGAAACATGAAAAATAAAAGGTCACACATGGCTCGTTGGTCTAGGGGTATGATTCTCGCTTAGGGTGCGAGAGGTCCCGGGTTCAAATCCCGGACGAGCCCTGATGTTTAACTTTATTCCATTGGAGACCAACTCCTTTTTGTTGAACTCTTTTCAGTTCCTTTCCAACTACTACATAGCTTTACAAAGCTAACAAAGTTCTATTCAGACTCATCCCAATCCAGAGCAGTTGTTACACACCCTTGTTCGGGCTGGGTGAATGGGTGGCCGTCTTACACACACCTCCGCCACATCTTTTACATTCCATTTCGTGTTTATTCAAAGCTGAACAAAGGTCTTAAAAAAAATACAAAATAATTTAACTCAAATGAAAATCACTCAAAATTAATAATGCTTGGCCAAAGGTGGTCAAGAAACTGTTTGCCACCTTCTTCCACCCTCCCCTTCCTGTAAAAACCCTAACTAAACACTAAATGTAGACTTGTTACGGGTTGCAAAATAATAATAATGGCACAACTTTCAAATAGACTAAATAACCAAAAACAATATTGTACAGTGCCAAATTAATCAAAAAATGGCTACAACAATATAAGTGTCACAGCAAAGGCTCTGAATACTTGGGACCATGTCATATTTCACTTTTTCTTTTTAATACATTGAGTTTGGCCACTCCCCCGAGTAGCATCCTCAGTTCTGCCGAGTGGCTCATCAGATTACGATAACATCTTCCCAACCCATCTACTCTTGGAGAGACACAGTCATGCTGTCTACACTTTAACAATGCTACGTGACTATGCTGTAAATGTGTCTTCACATCATCTGAGCTGCTCTGCACTGTGTGCCCTGGTGCGGCCTCTGCAGTGCGCAGTGCTGCCTTTGCAGTGCAGCCTTTGCATTGTGCAGTGCGGACTTTGCAGTGTGCAGTGCGGCCTCTGCAGTTCAGCCTTTGCAGTGTGCAGTGCGGCCTTTGCAGTGTGCAGTGCGGCCTCTGCAGTGCAGCCTTTGCAGTGTGCAGTGCGGCCTTTGCATGTGCAGTGCGGCCTCTGCAGTGCAGCCTTTGCAGTGTGCAGTGCGGCCTCTGCAGTGCGGCCTTTGCAGTGTGCAGTGCGGACTTTGCAGTGCAGACTTTGCAGTGCCATTGTACAGAACAGAGCATGCCTCACTGCACTGGACTGCATATATCCAGGGGTGGCAGTAAAAAAAAGCAGCTTCCCTGAGGGGAAGATGCTGTAACCTCTGTTATGCTGACTTTTAAAAAAAAAAAAAAAAATACTTTAAAGCCACTGCTTTGTGGCTTTGGTGCACAATGGATAGCGCATTGGACTTCTAGTTAAACACAGGAGAAGTGATTCAAAGGTTGTCGGTTTTGAGTCCCACCAGAAGTGCTTTTTAACTTCCTGTGGCGCTGTCCTTCAGGGTGGATACCTGTTGCAGCAGCTCTCGTCCTGAGAGCTAGAAAAAAAATGAAATGTTCCTTTCAGTTGGATGAATCGACAGAGCAGAGCATCTCCAGTGCTGCTCAGTTGATAGTTTTGGTGTGCTATCCCTGGAAAGGCGATATTTTGGAAGACTTTCTGTTCTGCAAGTTATTGCGCAGATAAAGTCTGTCAATCCAGAGATTAAAGCTGCTCACTGTATGCTGCTGAACATGAGGCACTGCTGGATCGCTCTGAGGTGCGATAGGTGTTGCAATGGCTGCAGCACAGCGCTCAATCAGAGGGGAAGTAGAAGGAGCAACATCACTGGAGAGCAGACTGGAGAAGAAGGCAGCGTGGTCAGAGCAGTCAGAAACAGGTGCTGCAGGGTTTCAGCCTTTCTCTGACACACAGGACACGACCTGGTTCAGACCATGTGCTTCATCTGGTGCAGAATGATACAGCTGTAAATCCCTCTGTGCCTCATCTTGAAATCTGTGTCAACACGTGCTGTCTCAACAAGTCTTTAGACCGAGGTGACATTCATGATCAGTATTGAGTATTTTGGTGTATGAGATGAGGGTAATATGTTAAGCTAGTTGTGTAACGTCTGTTTAGAAGCTGTGTTCAGCAGTGTCCTCAATCAGCTGTGGATCAGCCATGGTCACAGACACTCACATGTTGTCATCAACTAAATTAGCTGTCAGTGTTCCAGCAGCTCTTTGATGCTAAGTGAGTGCTCTACCATTTGAGCTAATCCCCCTTGCTGGCACGTGCCAATGCCAAACATTGCGCCTTGTCCTGCTGCAATATGGAGCCAAATCTGGGTCATACATTGTCAGCCATGCTGCTACAGTCCTTGTGTGGTGCACCCAAATATGTGCAACCACATTTGGTATTTTGAGAATCAAAAAGCAGGTAAAAATTTTATTTTGTTGATACTTTAACAGTGCTGTAATACTTTAATAAGTAATAAGATCATTATTTTGCATGTATAAAAGGTATGCCTGTGCGAATATGAGTGAATTAAGTGTTATAATGGTAAGTGGAACCTTTGGCATTGTGATTGTCACTCCTCGGTTGTGTACTGCGGACCAACTTCCTGTTTCCTGTTAGAAGCAACCCGGAGAACGAAGCGAGTGCTACTGTGTTTCTTTTGCTAACATTCTATTATTCTCAGGTCAGTATTTGGTTAAAAATGGTCACGAATGAAAGCCTTAAGCTTCGTATTGTTTCTTTATTCGCTGACAGTGATTTCATAATGATTTGGGTAACTTTGAGTAACTTTAAAAGTAGTTTGTAGAAGCTAACGATGCAGCTAATTGGAAGATAGTAGCGGTATAGCCGAGCTGTGGGTAATCTCGCGCTACTTCGAGTAATTATCGCGCTGAAATGCTCCGCTGTAATTTGTATCAAGTATATGTATATAGCACACTTACGTCGCTCCAATTGAATGTATGTCTCCTGATGTGTTGATGTGTGATTATAAGATAGAGCTGCATTATTTGTTCAGTGTTAAATGTAATGTTTGATGAAAGAATGCAAATATTATTGGGTTTATTTTGGTGCAATGTCCAAGTCTGTGTAAACTTGTATGTTTATTTAGTGAGAAATACTGTTATACTGTTTGGTGGGGAAACATGGTTTATATGTGGTTACAGACCTGCTGGAAAAACGGAGGTGGTGGCCTCAGACATCATCTTTCTACCACATACAATGCAGTGGTTCCATCCATTCCAGGAAGTTTGCACATACTCACAGCAAGAACTGTGTCAACCAGAAGAAGGACTGTCAACCAGTCCCCCTCCGGCAGTCTCACAGTGGTTAGCCAGTCGTTAGACACACCTGGCCCAGGCAGCCAGAACATCACAGGTAACTATGGAAACATTTAGTGCTATTGTTTTTTTAAGTTTTACCCAGACCCACCCACTGAGGTCCTCCACCACATATAAAACATGTTTCCCACCAAACAGTTAGAACTGATGAAGCTGCTTGGATGAGCAGCGAAACGTCTTCACGAAAACTCTACAAGTCCAGACGCCTTGCTTCAATCTTCTCTACGTATGATGACCTGGATGACTGAGAATCTTCATCAACAGGAAACATGACCCACAGCCTGAACAAAATGTGCTTAAAAATACACATTATGAGGCTGGAAAAAGAGAAAGACTTCATGAGGATGTTTTAATGGAGATGTATCTCACCCAGTCTCTCATGAAGGAATGTGATTTTAAGTTTCACAAGGTGCCTGGATATATACAGCATTACCAGGTTGATCCATTTGGAGTACATATGTACACAGAGACTGGAGTAAGCATCCTCATGCGGGAAAAAATGTGGCTGTATATCTAGATGCTACAGGGAATGTGGTATCCAAGGTCCCTAATCAAAGTAAACGACTGCTATACTATGCCCTAACCCTTCCAGGTTGTGGTCAAAATGCACCCCCCTCCCAGTCTGTGAAATGATGACCAATGAACACTCCATCCTACTTTCTGGCTACAGTAGGATGGAGTGAAAAGTATCACAATACACTCAGAAAAGTATCACAATACACAACCCTGAAAGTAAAACAGGTTGAAACAGAGAGGGAGAGCATTGACAGCTATTTAGACAGAGCTTTTGCAATGTGTTCTAAATGGAAGACAGAGAAGGACATACAAACATTCACAGTCTTGTGCATATGCTCTGCACATGTGATTAAAGCTGTCAGTAAGGCAATTGGGAAAAAAAACTGCAGATAAGAACTTGAAAAGTTTTGCCACATTTGCATTTGCTAGGTTGCAAAACAGTACTTCAATGGCTGCAGTACTCACCATCTTCCGTTCTCTCTGCCGTGTGTTAAAAGCCAAACACAAGAGCAGTTGTGTCCAGAAACATCTTGAGACATTGCATGACTTGATTAAAACAAACATCATTCCAGACATGGAACAAACAGGAAATGCTGACACACCCCTAGCTCTGGAAGATGACAAACAAAGAAGAAATTTCAACACCATTGTTGGAGGATCTCCCTTTACACATGTGTTTAAGAGCATCTTGGAGGAAGTACAGACAGAAATGGAAGAGGATTCAGAGACCTCACTTCCTGAAGACATTCCCTACTTCTGTCCTGCCGTCCTTGATGTTCTCTTTGACAACTGCCTTGGCATATTTCCCCTTTGGAGTGGTCTCATGTTGAGACGTGTGAAAAGGGATGCATGTGACCAAACAACAAATCACAACCAAAACCAGAGAGACAAACTGCCACGTGGAGAGATGGTTTGGAATAGTTAAACATTGTATTTTGAAAAAGCAGAGGTGCCTGAGGCCAGCAGCATTTGTTAGAATAATGTATGGGTCCTTACAGGGAAGATACAGAGAGCATATCATGTATCATAACTCTGAAAACCTGCTCATTGAAACTATGCTCAATTATGCTATGCTTATATATCATAGCATAAAACACAGGACAGGAGAAGAGCAAGCAGAGCAGAGAGCAGCAACAGAGAATTTGGGTGTAGCTGTTTTTCCTCTGTCCCCTTGGAGCTGTGACTTGTGCAATATGTCACACTAAATAAAGACATTTTTGTGACTGTATTTATGTATTTGTTTCTATTTGTTGTATAAATGTTGTACATTATATACATAAGCTGCATATACACAATACACCCAGTAGGCATATTATGTCAGATTTGGACAAACTTACGTTTGTATTTAAACATCTTTTTTTCTAACCAGTCCAGTGTACATGAGCACCTCACCTATGGATACAGGGATAGGCTCCAGCCCCCAGTGACCCTGAAGAAGCAGGTTCAGATGATGGATAGATGGATGTTGTCCACCACGAATTAATCGTGGAAGGATGATGGTGAAATTATTAATAGTCTGACACACTCACACCAATAATTCAGACTATTAGATATAAAATGAGTCCAGTGTTACCATGTATTGCTTTGCAGCAATCAAACTAATAAGATAATGATGTCACGTTGATACAAAGTCAGGCACAAGATTCAAAGGTAAGTAAAGGATCCTATGGAGAGGCTCCCTCCATGCCAACTGTCAGCAGCCAAGCTAGTCGGCCTATAGGCTGCTTGTTTCTGAGTCTCTTCTGCCACCTGCTGGTCATATAGAATAACAGCATCATTTCTTTAGTTTAATCGTCACAATTTAGTGCATGTACTGTAGATGTGCTACATCAATGAGCCTACTTAACCAAAGTCTCAAGTACTTACTTTCAATTTCCAAGAGTTTAAATCGAGACAATTGGACTCAAGGATTGTTTTTTACATATACATGAAAAATTACCTAAGTACAGTAACAAAGTACAAATACTTAGTTACTTTCCACCACTGTGGACAGTCTTTAGAGAGAACATATTTCTATGATGAATTTTGATTGTGTTGTACAGGTTTTTTATATTTCCTTAAGATAATATTTTCATATGTGTGTTCCACATTATTTAAATAAAAGGTTGCTTATATAATCACCACTGTACATGTCTTTGTGTTTGGGGCGGCATTTCTATAGAATCTAGTAGCCCGTAGGGCCCCAGTGTTACCTTCTCGCCTAGGGCCCCTATAGTGTCAAGCAATGGCTCTGTTCAAGAGTTAACAAGACACAGGTGACAACAATCAAACCCTTTGCAGTGCGCAGTGCAGACTTTGCAGTGCGGACTTTGCAGTGCACAGTGCGGACCAGTGCAGCCTTTGCAGTGTGCAGTGCGCCTTTGCAGTGCGGACTCTGCAGTGTGCAGTGCGGCCTTTGCAGTGCGCAGTGCGGACTTTGCAGTGTACCCTTTGCAGTGCGCAGTGCGGACTTTGCAGTGCGCAGTGCGGACTTTGCAGCGCAGCCTTTGCAGTGCGCAGTGCGGACTTTGCAGTGCGCAGTGCGGACTTTGCAGTGCGCAGTGCGGACTTTGCAGTGCGCAGTGTGGACCAGTGCAGCCTTTGCAGTGTGCAGTGCAGCCTTTGCAGTGCGCAGTGCGGACTTTGCAGTGCGCAGTGCGGACCAGTGCAGCCTTTGCAGTGTGCATTGCGGCCTTTGCAGTGCGCAGTGCGGACCAGTGCAGCCTTTGCAGTGTGCAGTGCAGCCTTTGCAGTGCGCAGTGCGGACTTTGCAGTGCGCAGTGCGGACCAGTGCAGCCTTTGCAGTGTGCAGTGCAGCCTTTGCAGTGCGCAGTGCGGACCAGTGCAGCCTTTGCAGTGTGCAGTGCGGCCTTTGCAGTGCGGACTCTGCAGTGTTCAGTGCGGCCTTTGCAGTGCGCAGTGCGGACTTTGCAGTGTACCCTTTGCAGTGCGGACTTTGCAGTGCAGACTGCAAAGGGTCCGCACTGTCATGAGTCCGCACTGTCATGAGCCAGGGTCTTGGCTCATTGTCTTTTATTATTATATATATATATATATATATATATATATATATATATATATATATATATATATATATATATATATATATATATATATATTATATTGTATATTTTATATTGTTTATATTATATTGTTTATTTTGTTATTTAGTCTTCAGTGTTTGTCCTCTTTCTCTGCTCCTCCTCAGTCCTTCCCTCTCTCCTTCTCTTCCTCCCTCCTCTTTCTCTGCTCCTCCTCAGTCCTTCCCTCTCTCCTTCTGTTCCTCCTCCCTCCTGTTCTCTGCTCCTCAGTCCTTCCCTTTCTCCTCCTCTAGCCTCCTCCCTGATTATCAGCTCCTCCCTAATTGTGTTCACCTGTGTCGTCTCTCCTCTTTTTAAGCCCTGTGCCTTCCCTTGGTCTTTGTCAGTTCTTCCCTTGTGATTCCCCGTGTGCACCCCTGTGTGTACTCCCTTGTGATCCACCTCGTGATCCACCTCGTGATCCACCTCTTCGTCCTTCTTCTTCCTCCGTGTTTCCTCATGTGTTCCCGATCATCCTCAGGTTTGGTTTGGTTTATTCTTTTGTGTTTATTTTGTACTTTTTACCTTTTGTCTGGCACTGTTTCCAGTAGCCCTCCTTTCGTTTACCTGCTCCTCTGGACTGCTTTTGTTATTTAGCTTTGAATAAAGCTCCTTTTGTTGAACATTATTTTTGTCTGCGCCTGGGTCCTACCCCACACGTCACATAACAGAAGAACTGACCAAAATGGACCCAGCAGACGTTTTATTTGATTTCATTGCTGCCCTGAAGGGGGCAGAGGAGCGTAGACAGTTTTTTCTGGATTATTGGGAGTTCATATGGGACTATGCCCTTCTTTCTAAATTCGAGCCATTGTTCGAAGGGACTCGGCTGGCCTTCAAGTTTCCTTCCGAAGGTGGGGTTCAGTTGATGTCATCACCTCAGGTTCCGCCCGGAGGCGGGCTCCCGACGACGTCACCACTTCCGGTTCCGCCCGGAGACGGGCTCCCGTCGACGCCACCACTTCCGGTTCCGCCCGGAGGTGGGCTTCTGAGGACGTCGCTCCTCCCCGCTCCGTCAGAGGGCGGACTCCAGAAGTCGTCGCTCCTTCCCACTCCGTCAGAGGGCGGACTTCAGACGTCGTCGCTCCTCCCGTCTCGGCCAGAGGGCGGACTCCAGACGACGTCGCTCCTCCCCGCTCCGTCAGAGGGCGGACTCCAGACGTCGTCGCTCCTTCCCACTCCGTCAGAGGGCGGATTCCAGACGTCGTCGCTCCTCCCGTCTCGGCCAGAGGGCGGACTCCAGACGGCGTTGCTCCTCCCCGCTCCGTCAGAGGGCGGACTCCAGACGCGTCGCTCCTCCCCGCTCCGTCAGATGGCGGATTCCAGACGGCGTCGCTCCTCCCCGCTCCGTCAGAGGGCGGATTCCAGACGGCACCGCTCCTCCCCGCTCCATCAGAGGGCGGACTCCAGACGGCGTCGCTTCCCCTGTCTCGGCCAGAGGGCGGGCTCCAGACGGCGTCGCTTCCCCCGTCTCGGCCAGAGGGCGGGCTCCAGACAACGCCACCTGCCACAGAGACCTCCAGTGCCCCCCGCAGAGGACTTCCTGCCAAGACAGGGGTGGCAGAGACACTGGAGGTCACCTGTCAGGATGCTGGGGATGCATCCAGCCTTGACCCTGGAGGGTCATCAGATCTGGATCCACGCCCTGACCCAGAAAGACTCTCAGCCCCAGCGACTGGTCCAGTCACTGGGGAACCCCCAACTCTGGCTTCCAGCCCTGACCCGGGAGGGTCCCCTGCTCTGGTTTCCTGTCGGGACCCTGGAGGGTCTCCTGCTCTGGCTTCCTGTCCGGACCCCGGAGGGTCCGCAGCCTCGTCTTCGTCTCTGGCTTCCTGTCCGGACCCCGGAGGGTCCCCGGCTCTGGTTTCTTGTCTGGACCCCGGAGGGTCCTCGGCTCTGGCTTCCTGTCCGGACCCCGGAGGGTCCGCAGCCTCGTCTTCGTCTCTGGCTTCCTGTCCGGACCCCGGAGGGTCCCCGGCTCTGGTTTCTTGTCCGGACCCCGGAGGGTCCTCTCTGGTTTCCTGTCCGGACCCCGGAGGGTCCCCGGCTCTGGTTTCCTGTCCGGACCCCGGAGGGTCCCCGGCTCTGGTTTCCAGTCTGGACCCTGGAGGGTCTTTTGCCTCGTCTTCGGCTCTGGCTTCCAGTCTGGACCCTGGAGGGTCTTCTGCTCCAGCGCCGGTCTCCAGTCTGGACCCTGGAGGGTCTTCTGCGCTAGCGCCGGTTTCCAGTCTGGACCCTGGCGGGTCTTCTGTCTCGTCCTCGCCGGCGTTCTGCCTGGACCCTGGAGGGTCAGCCTCATCGTCTCCGCCGACCTTCTGCCCTGACCCTGGTGGGTCAGCCTCATCGTCTCCGCTGGTCTTCAGCCCGGACCCAGGAGGGTTTGTCGTCTCGTCCTCGCTGGTCTTCAGCCTGGACCCAGGAGGGTTTGTCGTCTCGTCCTCGCTGGTCTTCAGCCCGGACCCAGGAGGGTTTGTCATCTCATCCTCGCTGGTCTTCAGCCCGGACCCAGGAGGGTTTGTCGTCTCGTCCTCGCTGGTCTTCTGCCCGGACCCAGGAGGGTCCGTCTCGCCTTCCTCGCTGGTCTTCAGCCCGGACCCAGGAGGGTCCGTCATGTCATCCTCGCTGGTCTTCATCCCGGACCCAGGAGGGTTTGTCGTCTCGTCCTCGCTGGTCTTCAGCCTGGTCTCGCCTTCATCGCTGGTGGTCTTCCGCCCGGACCCTGGAGGGTCCGCGTCTCCATCGCTGGTGGTCTTCCGCCCGGACCCTGGAGGGTCCGCGTCTCCATCGCTGGTGGTCTTCCGCCCGGACCCTGGAGGGTCCGCGTCTCCATCGCTGGTGATCTTCCGCCCGGACCCCGGAGAGCCCTCAGCCATGTCCCTGCTGTGCTGCCACCCGGACCCCGGAGGGTCCTCACCCCTGTCCATGCTGGGCTTCCGACCGGACCCTGGAGGGCCCGCGACTCTGCCCCACTGGCCCTTTTGCCCTTTTCCTTGCCTCTGTTGGGCAGCTGCCAGGACCCAGAAGGTCCCAAACCCCTGACTGTTTTGGCCCCCTGGCCATTTTTGACTCTGTTTTTTCCCCCTGGCCATTTTTGACTCTGTTTTGGCCCCCTGGCCATTTATGAACTTTGTCTTCTTCCCGGACTTTTGCCCATTGGGTCACCTTGTGTTGAACTCTGGCCTTGTAATTTTGTTTTGGTCCCTCCTCCGGACCTCCCCCCACCCTCCCGGCTCAGTTTTGGACTCTTGTTGTATTTTTCCTTCAGGGACGTCTGGGAGCCGTCCCTTGAGGGGGGGGGGGGGGTACTGTCATGAGCCAGGGTCTTGGCTCATTGTCTTTTATTATATTGTTTATTTTGTTATTTAGTTTTCAGTGTTTGTCCTCTTTCTCTGCTCCTCCTCAGTCCTTCCCTCTCTCCTTCTCTTCCTCCCTCCTCTTTCTCTGCTCCTCCTCAGTCCTTCCCTCTCTCCTTCTGTTCCTCCTCCCTCCTGTTCTCTGCTCCTCAGTCCTTCCCTCTCTCCTCCTCTAGCCTCCTCCCTGATTATCAGCTCCTCCCTAATTGTGTTCACCTGTGTCGTCTCTCCTCTTTTTAAGCCCTGTGCCTTCCCTTGGTCTTTATCAGTTCTTCCCTTGTGACTCCCCGTGTGCACCCCTGTGTGTACTCCCTTGTGATCCACCTCGTAATCCACCTCTTCGTCCTTCTTCTTCCTCCGTGTTTCCTCATGTTTCCCCGATCATCCTCAGGTTTGGTTTGGTTTATTCTTTTGTGTTTATTTTGTACTTTTTACCTTTTGTCTGGCACTGTTTCCAGTAGCCCTCCTTTCGTTTACCTGCTCCTCTGGACTGCTTTTGTTATTTAGCTTTGAATAAAGCTCCTTTTGTTGAACATTATTTTTGTCTGCGCCTGGGTCCTACCCCACACGTCACATAACACGCACTGCGCACTGCAAAGGCCGCACTGCACATGCAAAGGCCGCACTGCACACTGCAAAGGCTGCACTGGTCCGCACTGCACGAGCCGATATTTTGTGGCCCCCCACTTGACATCAAAGTTTAGAGTTAGTGCGGCCCGCACATTTTTCTCACACGCACTTATTTACTGAGTCCGCACTGCGCACTGCAAAGTCCGCACTGCACACTGCAAAGGCTGCACTGGTCCGCACTGTGCACTGCAAAGTCCGCACTGCAAAGGCTGCACTGGTCCTATTTTTACTACTTTTACTATTAAACTCGGACAAGACTGAGGTCATTGTTTTTGGACCGAAACATCTCAGAACTAGTTTATCAGATAATACTTTCTCTCTGGATGGAATTACTCTGGCCTCCAGTACGACTGTGAGGAACCTTGGAGTTATCTTTGATCAAGACATGTCGTTTGTCTCTCATATTAAGCAGGTCTCCAAGACCGCTTTCTTTCACCTGCGTAATATCACTAAGATCAGGAGCATCCTCTCTCAGCGTGATGCTGAAAAGCTCATCCATGCTTTTGTCACTTCAAGACTGGACTACTGCAACTCTTTATTGTCAGGATGTCCACATTACTCCATCAACAGTCTGCAGCTGATCCAGAACGCAGCAGCTAGAGTTCTGACAGGAAGCAGCCAAAGGGATCACATCTCTCCTGTTCTAGCGTCTCTTCACTGGCTCCCAGTGGACTCAAGAATACACTTCAAGATCCTTCTTCTAACCTACAAGGCTCTTCATGGACTTGCTCCATTGTATCTGCAGGACCTGATTGTACCATATGTTCCTAATAGGACACTCAGATCTCTGAGTGCAGGTTTATTAGTAGTTCCTAGGATTCATAGAAGCAGAATGGGAGGACGAGCTTTCAGCTATCAGGCACCGCTATTATGGAACCAGTTACCAATCTGGGTCCGAGAGGCAGACACTGCCTCCACCTTTAAGACTAGACTTAAAACTTTTCTGTTTAGTAAGACGTACAGTTAGCCTTAGACCTAGTGTGTAGCACAGCTATGCTGCTCTAGGCCTACGTTGTCAGGGGGCACAAACATGATCCACTGAGCAGTTTCCCTCTCACCCTCTAACCTCTCCTTTTCTCTCCTTAGTCTGGCTCACACTGGTCTCAAGACCTGGATGATGACCTGCCCGTGAAGTCTCTCTTGCTCTACGTTGTCGGGTGGCACAAACACGATCCTCTGAGCACCCTCTGACCTCTCCTCCACTCTCCTTAGTCTGGATCATACTGGGTAATATCGTCTCATAATCTGTGTTTACTGTCTTCCTTGTAGTTCTGTGCCTCGCTCTCGCTCTCTCTCTTTGCAGGTCTCAAGACCTGCATGATGACCTGCAGTCTGGTCCCTGATCTCTCCTGTGCTCATCGACTTCACTAGCCCCTGCTGCTCATCCTTGCTATCAAATTACTATTCCTACATATGGACTGACGATATATATAGATATCTATTACAATATAATCACTGTTTCATCTTGCTATCATGTTTGCTCTGTACTGTATCATGTTTGTATCATGTTTGCTCCTCTCTCTCTCTCTCTCTCCTTCATCCTCTCTCTCTCTCTCTCTCTCTCTCTCCCTCATCCTGTCTGACTAGCAGCAGGACTGGTTCCCCCTTAAGTTGACGGGTCCTGCTCAAGGTTTCTTCCTCTTAAAGGGAGTTTTTCCTTACCACAGTGCTCTTAGGGGGGTTCCTGTGAAGCGCTTTGAGACAATGTCTGATTGTAATATGCGCTATATAAATAAAACTGAATTGAATTGAATTGGTCCGCACTGCAAAGTCCGCACTGCGCACTGCAAAGGCCGCACTGCACACTGCAAAGGCTGCACTGGTCCGCACTGCGCACTGCAAAGTCTGATTCGTTATACTCTGTTTATAGTCGTATTGATTTTGTGCATTTTTATCACCAACACCTTGCAGCTGTGGAGCTGACTGACTGTTAAAGGTGAACTGTTATCAGTGTAGTATTCTAGTGTGACCCATTTCAGGGTAAGTCTGACCTGGAAGTGGTCGAGCTGCGGGCAGAGTTTGTCCTGAAGCTCCGCTGGGTGGAAGGAGTTGAAGGAGGAGGTGGAAGAGACACATTGGCCTGTGAGGGGTAATAGAGAGGAGCATTAAAGGGTACGCTGCTGTGGCTGCATTAGTCCTGCTGTTTGAGCTGTTTGAGCTGTTCTGCACCTGCAGGAAGTATTTCTCCAGCGCCGGTCTGACGTCTGGGTTTTTCTCCATGGCCTCATTCAGCATCTTGTCAATAACCTTGTTAAATTCCTTCATCTCTGTCACTTTAATGTCCTTCTCTTCAAAAGGAGAAGAGCACTTGGAGCACTGGAAAACAGCAGGACATTACAGAATTAAACAGGTGGTGTTCTGTATACACACACAACACCCCCTGTGTTTACTGCCGCGTCATGAAACGAGCGGTTGATTTTAAACCTGTTTTGTGGCTCTGTCGAGTTTCTCCTTCTGAAATGTGATGTCTTTGTTCAGTTTCTCCAGGAGTGTCTGATTTATTCTCATCTTTTCTCCCTCCTCTAGTCTTGTTCCTTTCCTGGAAACAGACACACACCCATGAATACACTAAAGCTGAACATGCACATACACAGAGATTCATACGAGATCAATGTCAGGCAGATAGTTTAAACAAGTTTATTTTTGGTCTAAAGCTTTCACAGGGGCGCTACATAATACACCCTCTGTATTCCCTGTAGTATTGTGCAGTGATGGCTGCACAAAAGAGATGCAGCTTTAGGCCACATGGTCTGTGGGCGACTTCTACAAAGGAGGGATCTGTGTGCTCCATGGGTGCTGGACTAAGTGTGTAAATGATTGATTCTCTAACTTGGCCCAAAGCATATCCATCACTGTGTTGCAGTGATAATACACTGACTTCCAACAAAAAAACAGTAATTTAACTATTACTGCCTGCTGAATGTTGACCATTATGCTAATAATATATGAGCTAACAAAGTATTTGCATGGTTAAGATCCAGTTAATCCAGAATCAGTCTGAATGTAACCTGAGCCGTCGAAGACTAATTGCTTCGTTCTCAGTGATCTGCTCTACACTGGCTATAAACAACAATAACCTGCATGTCCTGTTGGAGCTCCTGGATCATTTGTTATCCTTCAGCTTCCCTTCAGCAGCTCTCAGCTGCTCCTCCAGCTTCAACTTCTCCTGATAGTCCGGACCTAAAACGAAAACAAATTACATTGTGGCCAATTAAAGCTGCCACCATCATTTAACAATCAATCAATCAACAAGTATACAGTTGAAGAGGGCTGTGGCTGGTTTACATACTGGATTCTTCAGCTTTGTTGAAAGATTTGCGGTATACAGAGTTAGAGTTGCTGAACAGCTGGTTGGTCCAGAGCTCTCTTTTCCTGCTGTGGAAATATATGGTCAAACCTGGTCAAAATATATGTCTGTCTGCATATATGGTAAAAGTGTATGGTTGTGCATAGATCCAGACCTCTGGCTGAGGTCATAAAGCATTCTGATGTTTAATGATGTGTTTAGACATTCGAACTGCAAACCCCTAGTTGACCCAGAGATGTAACCAAAGAGACAAGATATACTCAAGGCCGTAACAGGAGGATCTGTGAGAATACACACACACCCTCACATCAGAGATGTGAGTGGGAGAACTTCAATGTCTTTTAGTTTCGTATACGCCTTCCACCTTGTGATTATTGAATATGCATGTTTCACTGAAAAACATTACCTTTTATGCCTTTCTATGTAAATGTAACCACACCTTGTTGTAAGACTAATAAAACGAGCCTAATGCATGGGACCGACAGAATGCAAATGGTCAGCTGCAGGAGCAGATCGAGGGGTCTGTATTGAGCTGTGCATTCTCCCTTTATAAAGGCGAAACTGAAACTGATCAGTACTGGTTTTCATTCAATGTTCTGTGCATCGGGGGCGGAGTCTGGGAATCCGGGGTGACCAGATTAGGTCACAACACTGCTCCAGCTTGTGGATTTTAGCATCCAGCTCATCACCCTTCTGCTTAAGTTCCCCTTTCTCTTGTGCAACCTGGTGAAAAGCACACACAGATGATGCAAAAGTCTGGAACCATGGTGTGTGCTTCAGTAGACTATGTGTGAAGAGCTCCGACCTTAGTGATGTAGTAAGCCTGTGACTGCTCCCCCTCCGCCTCAGGACCTGCCTTGGTCAGGGTCACGACCTCAAAATGTTTCTTAATGGTTTCAGTCTTGGACAGTTTCTCATTGAGTTCAGCACTGAGACACAATGATTGACATTGAGTGATGTGACAAACCTTTGAGAACTGAGTGATTTGTTTTTTTTTTACCTGAGTCTCTGCCTCTCCTGTTCACCGAGCTTCAGCTGCTGGCTGAGCATTTCTTTGTACACCTTGATCTCATCCTCCCTCTCTGTCATAGCTTTCTGCAGGTTCAGCTTCCTCTTCTCCAAAGACAGCACGCCGTCTGCCTTGTTGTACAGCAGATCCCTCATACGCTCCACCTCTAGCTTCATAAACTTGTGCTCCACCATGCTGTCCTGATAGGGAACCCATGAGTTTAAAATCACAGTGCATACAGCCTTTCTGTCAGGTCCATTCTTAGCTTTGAGGAAAATCTACTTCAACCTTCAGTTTCTCCTCCAGCGCAGCATTGTGGATCTTGGCTTCCTTCAGTCTAAAATACACAGAAACATAAAACAGACATTGTGTAGTACATTACCACAGCTCCAGTCAATACACACACAGAGCCCTGCTGTGATACACTGACTTGTCATTGTAGTCCTGGATGTCCTTCTTCATCGTGGATATGTGGGACGTCAGCATCTTCACATCAGAGGTTGTTCTCTCTAGGTTGCCTTTGCAGCTTTTCAGCTGCGGGACACACGAGAGTCAGTTCACTTATAATAATATCAATATGAAGGCAGTTTATTATTAGTCCACATTCAGCACCTCATCCTGCAGCCTGCCACAGTCACTCTCCTGCTCCTTCAGCTCCTGCTGCAGTTTTACTGCCTGTTTGTTGGCCACCGCTGACTTCCTCTCGGTTTCTTTCCTGTTGTTCCTCTGGATCTCCATCAGGTGCTTCTTCTCTGCAATGGCGGCCCTGTTTTCCCTCAGCTTCTGGTTGGCTTTTGCAAGTTGCTGCAATAATAATTGCAGATTAAGATTAAGATTAAGATTAAGAAACCTTTATTAGTCCCACAATGGGGAAATTGCATTTTTGCAACGGCATACAGACAGCAAGGGATAAGTTAGGAAAAAGATATATACAATATAAAATAGGCTACCAATAAAAGATATATACATTATAAACAGTTTACATATTTAACAGTTATTGCACAGGTGAGTGGAGGTAGAAATGGTTTATAAACTGTACATAGTGCAACTAAATAAATAACAGTAAAATAAAAGCACACTGTGGTGTGTAAGTATTTATTATAGAGTCTGACAGCAGCAGGAAGGAAAGACCTTCTGTATCTCTCCTTCACAGTCTGCCACTGAAGCTGCTCTGCAGGGCTGACAGGGTGTCCTGCAGGGGGTGGGACTCATTGTCCAGCATGGATGTTAGTTTTGCCAGGACCCTCCTGTCACCCACCTCCTGCACTGAGTCCAGAGAGCAGCCCAGGACAGAGCTGGACTTCCTGATGACTCTGTCCAGCTTCTTCCTCTCCCTCTCAGTGATGCTGCTGTTCCAGCAGACCACACCGTACATGATGACCGATGCCACCACACAGTCATAAAAAGTCTTCAGGAGTGCCCCTTTCACTCCAAAAGACCGCAGTCTCCTCAGCAGGTAGAGCCTGCTCTGGCCCTTCCTGTACAACACAGACGCACTGTCTGTGTTGTGAGTCCAGTCTAGTTTGTTGTTGAGGTGAACACCCAGGTATTTGTAAGAGTCCACCTGCTCAATGTCCATTCCCTGGATGTTCACCGGTAAGGGGGGGGGCTGAGTGTCGTCTGCGAAAGTCCACCACCATCTCCTTGGTTTTCCCTGCATTGATCAGGAGGTGGTTTCGCTGACACCAGTCCACAAAGTTCTGCGTCAGTCCTCTGTACTCCACGTCATCGTCATCTCTGATGAGACCAACAATCGCAGTGTCATCAGAGAACTTCTGCAGCACACAGCCGTCAGTGTTGTGTCTGAAGTCCGACGTGTAGAGGGTGAAGAGAAAGGGGGCCAGGACGGTCCCCTGAGGGGCACCCGTGTTACAGGTGAGCAGGTCAGACACACAGTTCTGGGCTCTCACAAACTGTGGTCGGTTTGTGAGGTAGTCCCTGATCCACTCAGACAGCAGGTGGTCCACCCCTGTCTGCTCCAGTTTGTCCTTCAGGATCGCCGGCTGGATGGTGTTGAAAGCACTGGAAAAATCAAAGAAGGTGATTCTCACAGTGCTGCCGGGCTTCTCCAGGTGAGAAAGAGCTCGGTGTAGCAAGAAGGTGACAGCGTCCTCCACTCCAACATTAGGCCTGTAGGCGAACTGCAGCGGATCCATGGAGGAGCCCACTGTGGAGCGGAGGTGTCTCAGGACCAGTCTCTCCAGTGTCTTCATGAGGTGGGATGTCAGAGCCACTGGTCTGTAGCTGCTGAGGTCTTTGGGGTGCGGTGTTTTAGGCACTGGTACCACACAGGAGGTCTTCCAGAGCTGTGGTACCACCCCCAGCTTGAGGCTCAGATTGAAGACATGCTCCATAACTCCACACAGCTGGTCTGCGCAGGACTTAAGGAGCCTGGAGCTAATGGCATCAGGTCCAGCTGCCTTCCTTGTCTTGGTTTTCCTGAGTTCTGTTCTCACCTGGGCTGCTGTGAAGGACAGGGGTGGGGGTGGGGGATGAGTGTCACTGTGTGGGTGTGAAGTGGTTTGATGTTGTGATAAGCTAAGAGTGTGGGGGGCTGTGGGAGAGGAACAAAGGCCAGGAGTCAGAGAGTGGAGGTGCGACTGCAAGGGGGGAGGAGTGGGTGCTACATCAAACCTATTGAAGTGTAGGTTTAGGTCATTGACCCACTTCTGATCCCCCTCAGCCTGTGAGTGGGGTGTGTTGTAGCCAGAGATGGTTTTCAGGCTTCTCCACACCCCGCTGACGTTCTGTTGCTGCAGCTGCTCCTCCATCTTCTTCCTGTAGCTGGCTTTTCCCTCTCTGATCTTCCTCCTCAGCTCCCTCTGTGCAGCCCTCAGCTCATCCTTGCTCCCTGACCTGAAAGCTCTCTTCTTCTCCTTCAGGAGAGCTTTGATTTCAGGGTTAATCCACGGCTTGTTGTTGGAGAAACACCGTACCTTCTTGGAAGGAACAGTGTTCTCAACACAGAAGTTAATATAGTCCGTTATGCAGTCCGTTATTGTGTTAATGTCCTCCCCATGTGGGTCATAAAGCTCTGTCCACACAGTGGTGTTGAAGCAGTCCATGAGAGCAGCCTCACTCTCCTCGGTCCATCTCTTCACTCTGCGTGAGACCGCCGGTTGCCTGTGCACAACAGGAGTGTACACAGTCTGCAGATGGACTATGTTATGGTCAGCTCTTCCCAGGGGAGGGAGGGGGGATGCAGAATATGCCTCCTTGGTGTTGGCATAAAACAAGTCCAGTGTTCTATTGTCTCTAGTGGGGCAGGTGACATACTGGGTGAATGTGGGCAAAACAGATGAGGGAGACGCGTGGTTAAAGTCTCCAGAGATGAGGAAGAGGGCCTGTGGGTGCTGTGTCTGCAGCCTGCTGGTGACTGAGAGCAGGGTGTCACAAGCTGTGTCCGCGTTAGCAGAGGGAGGGACGTACACCACCGTTACAATCACATGTGAGAACTCCCGTGGCAGATAGAAAGGCCTCATGCTAACTGCTAACAGTTCGATGTCCCTGTTGCACAGTTGTTCTTTAATAGTGCAGTGTCCCGGTTTGCACCACCGCACGTTCACATACACAGCCAGCCCCCCTCCTTTCCCCTTACCGCTGTCCGCCGTTCTGTCCGCCCGCAGCAGGTGAAAGTTTTCCAGCAGAAGAGTAGAATCCGGGATGTTCTGTGTGAGCCAGGTCTCGGAGAACAGAAGGACGCTGCTCTCCATGTACTCACGCTGATGGCGAGTTAGTGCCGCTAGCTCATCCATCTTATTGGGAAGAGATCTCACATTTCCCATAGTGATGGTGGGGAGAGCCGGTCTGAAGCATCTCTTCTTATACGTTTCTTCCCGGCACTGCAACCCCGGCGGGTCTTCCGAACCAGTTCCGGGGGTATTTGGTGTCTGTCCCTGGGGAACACCACAGCGCTACGCAGCGCAAACAGCTGTTCCCGACTGTAAACAACGCGAGCCGCTTCATGCATTGTCGCGCTGGATGTGGTTGTAAAAGCAGAAAAACAGCGAGAATCCTGATAAAAAACTGCAGGGACACAGTACTATACCCTACAAGTGTGTAGAGAAGAAGTTTTGTACAAAAATAAAAAGTGAAGAATAGCAAAAAGTAGGAAAAAAAGAGACAGTAAGCAGGAGCCGTTGCAAACAGCAGCCGGTCTCCACCAGCGCCGGAAGTAGAAGAAAAGAAAAGAAAGAAAAGACTCCTGTGTGAATTCACTCTAGAATGAATGACCAGTAGATGTTTAATGTCCCATGCTTTACCAGTGCACACTGCTGCATCTCAGCATCTTGTTGCTTCATGTACTTGATAGTGTTTTCCCACAGGTGGGTAAGCTGCTGTGTCTCCAGGTGAGCCTGCTGCAGATTCTCTGTCACCTTATCCAATGCAAGCTGGTACGACAGCAGAGGGATTTTAATGGGAACTGCCACAACTGCCTACACATACTGTTAGTAATAACACCATGGATGTGCTGTGTTTTTACACATTACCTGGGCTAATTTTGTCTCAGTCTTCTCTTTATCGAGTGCTTTGAGCTTTTCATTGGCCTCCACAGACTTCTTCTCTATCGCCAGAATGAGCGACTGCACCAGGGGAGGTTAGACAGCTGTTAGCTGATGATAACTCAAAGCTGTAAGTGCTGCAGAAGAGAGATGTTTTCATCTCTTTACCTTGATCCTCTGCTCATCTTGCTGAGCGTATTTGTTGATGGCCATCGTGTCCTCATATTTGCCTGCTGACTCCTCCAAAATGCAATCCATTGTCTGCTGGTCCCAGTTCATCTGCTGCCTGAACTCCTCCAGCTTCTGTTTGGCCTTGAAAATGTTGTTCTGGGGATACAGATACATGTTATTGTGGCATCACAATCTATAGCTACTTCTCTTTTCTATTTTTTATTTATGAAAGGCTCGGACCTCCAGCGTGTTTTTCCTCTCTCCTAAGGAGCTTCTTAGCCGTGTCCTGAGTCAGACGGCTAGTTTCTCTCTCCGCGAGGGCTGTGTGGAAGTATATAAAGGTTACCTACGCGCTGATATGATACAGAGCACATATTTACTCGTATGTATGCTTTCACTCAGAGAAAAAGGGGGACTCTCCACACACACACACACACACACATACACATACACCCTTACAGAGAGTTAGGGAGGATGTTTATATTACTGGAGCCCTTTTTGTGGTGAAGGTGGACGTAAGATAAATCATCCAACATAGGAGGGAAACAGAGTGTTTCACAGTCATAAATAACATTATTATAATAAGTAGGTGTGGATAACGGGTAACATGTCCCAATATGGGAATACCAACGAGGGTCTTGAAGAACTGTTTATCTATTATGCAAATGTACCTCAACTTTCAATAAAACATGCCTGTGTACAGGGAAGGGCAGAACACTTATGGACGGGAGTGAAGCAGACTGAAAGGCCTGTGGTCACTAGGTGTTCTCCCTTTTGCAAAAGGTGAAACTACAAAACCCAGGGTATTTTCTTTCACTCAATGTTCTGAATACAGGAGACGGAATCTGACAATCCGGGGTGACCAGGGAAGGTCACGACAATTTGGTGGCCCGTACGGGGATAAAAGGTAATTATATTTTTCTCAGATCCGTCAATTGAACACAGGGGTTGATTACGAACAGACAGAGGACATGTGGCGCGCCAACAATAAGGTGAGCAGACCTTTTATATCTGCATTGACTACTCTAAAGTGTAACGTGTCCCGAGCCTTAGTAGTAATCTGCCTGTAAATTATACGAACATTGACTGAAACAAAAGAATAAGAGAAATGGAAAAAAGAGGTTAAAGAATTCTTGTAAGAGTAAAGATAAAGAGTAAGAGAAATGAAAAAGAGGTTAAAGAATTCTTGTAAGAGTAAAGATAAAGAATAAGAGAAAGGAAAAAGGAAAAAGGGGTTGCAAAATCCTGAGTGTGGCGACTCCACCGGTGCTCTGACGAGAGGCCGGAAAAGCTGGGTTTGAGTCCCGGGGCTTGAGGAACCCTAAATCACTACATAAAGAAAGAGGAAAAGGAACAACAGGCAAACACATGGTATGGATGTTGGAACGACTGGAAACTGAAACAACGACCGCACTAGTTAGGCGGAAGTTGTAGTAAGTCAACAGGCTTCCAAATTACAGATGTATAAGATTCTGGTGTCGTGGAAGAGAGGCTAGTCTCAAATCCACTGGACTGAGTACTAGGGACATAGCGTGCCATATTTCTCAGTCGGCCGGAATCCAGACAGTGCAGGGCACTGATTTATGACTGTGAGCCTCTCTAAAAGAGAGACGGCAAGAACAGATGAACTGTGAGTAGTCGGACCGGCTACAAGAACAGAGGGAAGTCCTGTGAGTTCAAAAGCACCCCTTACTGAGACACACAGCTGAGAGTGAAGCTGTAACACACACACATATTGAGCGCTCATATTACGGGTAATGCATGAATGAGAAATGTGGATGAGTGCCAGGGACGTGTGAGCTTAACGTAAAGCAGTGGTCTGTTGAAGTAGGTTCACTCACGAACTGGATTAGTTTTTTTTCTGATGTGTACACAGTTTGGTAGACGACATAGAAACCTTGTAACTGCAGTTTTGTAAATTTGAATTTAAACTATAGTTTTGTAATTCCTACGTGACCACGAGATTAAGACTTTAATGACTGACGACATGGACTTAAGTGTGCACAGAGACATGACTGACGATGGGTGGGGTCCGCACAGCCCACTAAAGACGGTAGAAGAACAGCTGACGGTCTTAGGCGACATACTGAACCAGACTTATGACTCTAAGACTGCAGCGGCAGAAGTGATTCTTATGAAGGATGCTGTAGATAGTTGTGATAGTAGTGTAGATGTTGGCAGAAAGATGTTGTGAAAGTTGACGGTGAAAGATAGAGGAAGTTTGCAGAAGGAGTTTTGGAGAAAGAGGGAGAAGCGAGGTAAGACAGAGAGAGGGCCAAGGAAAGTGCAGAGCAGTGTGGTTGGACTAAGAGAGGAAATTTTAGAAAGGAGCAGGAGAAGGCGGAGGAGCGAAGAACTCAGTGGGCGAGATGGGCTTTGGTATGTCAGGGTGTAAATCACCTCATGATAGGAAAGCCCAAAGCAAAGAAAGGGAAAACAGAAAAGAGTAGCGACCCTCCCCCCTACACACAATCTAATATACTGCCCTTTATATCCTTTGCCTAGTGGAGCAGCCTGCCCCACCTTAAAATGGGATCTGAAACAGAGTCCAAGAGAATATATTAATCAAAGCAAAGACGCATGGATTAGACACACAGGTTGTCATCCAGGTAAATCAGGCATTCAGAGGGTGTGGTACAGGACCGCCGTCCTAAACAGGGTCCCAGAGAATGTGAAAAATGCCATGGAAAGTAAACTAGACATGGCAGATTGTGATTCCAATGTGTGGGAGAGACATTTAAGATAAGATAAAACTTTATTATTCTGGAAGGGAATTCTTGTGCCAGAGGAATCAAGTTACATTAAATGCAGTTAAGTACAGAGTATGAGTGTATAAGTGTCACTATAATCCAAATCAGAGTATAGTACGCAGTATGGGGACAATATATGATACTTGGATTTTTTTAGTGCATCATTTGACTCGTTCCCAGGATGCAGCACACACACAAAGTAAGGATGTACAGGAATTATAGACTCAATTATTAAAAATGCAACTGGCTGAGGCCAGACAAAAAGCTAATGACAAAAAGAAAGACAAAACTAATAAAGTCATGGTGGCCACTGAGGGCTCCACTACACCGCCTGACACACCTTGGGTGCCACAGCTATTTTATCCTAATTATGATCAGCCGCCCACAGGGTCATACAGGGGCAAGGGACCAGGGAGGGGCAGCTGGGGAGGCCGGCGCAGAAGGGGTAGACCGCCTAGGGGACAGCTGAGGGGAGACTTCAGTCGTGACCGCTGCTACTACTGTGAGGAGCTCGGACACTGGACAAAGGACTGTCCATACATTATGAGGCAGTACAGCTGAGAGGGACAGCAGTCGAGGGCGTGCAGCATCTGGTCCATAAGGGGCTTCTTTCCGCCCTGCTGGAGCTCCATGGAAGGGGCAGTTTTCTGTTTCCGGCTGGGAACAGGGAGGGGATAACATCTCCCGACAATGACACTCCCCACAGAGCAGCTCTGATGACATCGTTACGGTAGATCCGATGTTGTCTATGCGAGTAGAAGATGAGACGCTGCCTTTTTTGGTAGACACAGGGGCCACCTGTTCTACTCTGATTCATACATCTTCTAAGAAACTGTCAAATGACTCTATCACAGTGATGGGCTTCTCTGGGGAGAAACAGACTCTGCCTATAACCACTCCAATGACTGCTCAGCTGGGACATCAGACTGTGTTACACTGTTTTGTATATTCACCCACAGTGCCTCTGGATATACTGGGAAAAGACTTGCTGATTAAGCTTGGAGCATCTATTTTATGCAGCCCTGACGGGTTGACAGTGACACTGCCGGACGGCACCATGTTCCACTGTAATGCCTCTGACACAGGTGGACAGTATCTTGTGAAACCTGTAGCTGACCCTTGTGCGGATATCTACTGGGGTCTGTTACATGCAGAAACGCCACACGACCCAGGAATCCTCTCTGCCTACCTGCAGTGGAAGCCCTGGATAGCCCAGCTCGAGCCATATGTCACTCCCCCTGACCCCCCTCATGTGACTTTGTTTTATGGCAGGCGGCAAACTGATTGGTATCATGATAACATCACATGCTCCATAGAGCAGAAAAACTGGTTGATTTTAGTCTGAGATATTTTTGTGGCATCTGAGGACGTAGCAGCTGGTGTGGATTTTACACTAGAACAACAGGCTTGGTATATGATCAGTGACGAAGGGCATTCCCACGTCTCATTAGCTGTACATCCAAAACATCAGGCAAAAGAATTAGGTGGCATGGTTAAACGTACCATAGCTCAAACAGATTGGCAACCTACACCTACATGTTTCAGCTACTAACACTGTTACATTAGCACACGAACAGCTTGCCAGACATCATGGACGAGAAAAAAACAGACCACCTTCTTGCTCAGGCTTTGATTAATGACTTACCGACACATTTATGGGCAGAGGGCCCCACTGATGTAGGCTTAGTGAACTGTGAGCCTGTGACATTCCGGGTTTACACATCTGAATCTTGGTGGATTAGATTTGGCTAATGCTTTCTTTTGTCTTCCTCTGGCTCATGAATGTAGAGATATTTTTTAAACTACGTTGCAAACTACACTGGTCTCATACAGCCACTTAGAGACCTAGTTAGAGAACATGGCATGTATAATTTAACAGCCCACCTAAATTGGACACAGGAAGCTGAACGCTCTATTATTGAACTGAAACCATCTTTGGCTACAGCAGCAGAACTAGCCACGCCAGACTACACTTTACCATTCTATTTAGATGTCTCTGGAACGGATACCTGTGCAAACGGCATCCTGTTCCAGAGAAAAGGGGGAGAGAGAGTAATACTGATGTACACGGAAAAAAAACATCCTCAGTGCACACAACATGCAGCAGGAACAGCTAAGCTAATTCAGAAAACTGAACACATGGTCATGGGACACAGCTGTACGTACTCACAACACATAGTGTAGTCGCATATGTAAACTCAGAGACATTCACACTCACCCCACTGAGACAGAGGAGAATGAGCAAGATTTTGGAAGCACCAAACATTACCTTCACACATGATGGTATAAACATGGCAGAGCAGATAGGAGCTGGAGAGCCACACACATGTGCAGAGAGGGTAACCAGAGACGAAAAAGTCAGAATGGATTTACAGGCCACACCACTAACAGAGGCTAGAAATCTGTTCACAGACGGGTGCTGTTTCAGACATGACACAGAAGGACTCAGAGCGGCATACGCAGTTGTTGAAGACACACGGGAAGAGATGAGAACACTAAAAGCAGAAAGACTGGAGGGACAGCAGTCAGTACAGAGAGCAGAGGTGAGAGCAGTGATTGAAGCACTCAAAATAGGGGAAGGACAACACATCAATGTTGTTCACTGATTCAGCATATGCGGCAGGAGCAGCGTATGTGGAGTTGGGCCAGTGGCTGAGAGTAGGATTTTTGACTGCAGATAACAAACCCATAAAACATGAGGCAGAAATGAGAGAACTTGCAGAAGTCCTGTTGTTGCCTAGCAAGGTAGCTGTAATAAAATGCAAAGGTCATGGAACAGGCACTGACAGGATCACCAGAGGAAATAATGCAGCAGATCAGGCAGCAAAGCAGGCAGCAGGCTATGTTGAACAGATGATTTTGATGTGTTCAGAAACGGACTTACCTCCCCCTGTTGACTGGAATGACTTAACACAACTACAAAACAAAGCCTCTCCACAGGAAAAGACTTTGTGGAAAGCGAGGGGGGCAACTGACACAGGAGGAGTATGGAGGATGGACGACCCATACTGCCACCTGGATTGAGACAAACTGCCATGGAAGAAGCACATGGGGTAGGCCATGTGGGGTGTAGTGACAAACTGTCATTAAATTTCTGATTAACACCTACATTCCTAGACATGGTTTTCCTGAAAAAATCAGATCTGACAATGGAACATATTTCAAAAATAAAGACCTCCAGCAGGTGGAGGCTATGTTGGGACTGAAGCATGCTTTTGGTACTGTTTATCATTCACAGCCTCAAGGAAAGGTGGAAAGGATGAATCAAACCTAAAACAAAAATTGGCTAAAATCTGTGCACAGACCAAATTTATATGGGTTCAAGTATTATCTATTGTATTGATGTTCTGGTAATAACGCCATATAATCTACACCTTATGAGCTTCTTACAGGTCGATAGTTTCCTGGACCAGCTGGCCGGCTGACACTGAAAGAGTATGTATTATGATATTAACATAAACCATAATGAATTTAAAGCTTTGGTGTTAGTATGTAGCCGAGTGGGTACTCCTGAGGGTCATCAAAAGGAAGTGGTCGGAGCCAAGGTGGACAGGTCCCTATCAGGTGACGGAACGCACCTCACACGCGGTTCGGCTGAGAGGAAAGGGGGACACCTGGTTCCACTGGAGCCAGTGCACAGCTGCAGAGGAGCCTCAACGATCTCTACAGGACGTCCACGCTGATCTGAGGGCGCAGAAGTCTGAATCGGCTGATTCAGATACGGATCCTGTCACAAAAGGGGCAGAATAATCCCCTGACAGGAATCCAGGATCCCGGGTAGTCTAACCCCAGGGATCCGAAGAAAGAAAACACATCCTGAGGACGAGAGGACCAGAGAACCAGGCGGGGCGCTGGACGATGAGGCAGACAGGAACACATACATGAACTGATAAAACACAATTTTGAACATTCTAACTGTAGGATAATTTTCATTACATTTGAGCTGTTAGGAGTATCTGGGGCGGGAACAGTGAAAGACCGACCGATTAAAATACCCCCACATACTATGATGTATAACATGTATTTGTTTTCTTGTTGGGATAACCATATTAGGGTTGTTCATATTTTTTTTGATCTTCTAGTTATACTGCGAGTTCCCTGGACAGAGGTATAAACTACATATTAATTTTTATATTAATCTTTATACTGTTCTACTCGTCACTTATATTACTTTTATATTATCCTATTGGTTATAATCATGGTTGTGGTTCTATTCCTCCTGACGGTCTATGTGTTGTTACAGATAGGTCAACACACTGTAATATTTGATCCATGCACTAACTCCACTAATACTTCCCGAAACACAGAATGGCACATGGTTCCTTGTCTGTGCTGTTTTTGTAGGTCATGACCCCTGTTGGAAGGTGGGATTTTGGCAAACACATAGTCTGCCTAATACAACCACCTCCACAATCCCAGAGAGTTCAGCAGTGCAGGGAAGCTTAGTGACAGGTAAGAATAATGCTAATTCAGGAGGGGTTGTTATTGTATCAGGAACAGAAGGATTGTCTACTGCTCAATGGTTTCAGGTTGCTACAGGAGTCACTGGCTACAGGAATAATTGGCTTTTATTAGCTGAATAGTCAGCTAATGCATTCCAAGTTGATTGTGTGGTCTGCTTGGGACCCAGACCTTTGTTATAGGTGGTGTCAGCTTATCTGACCACTGATTGTTTTATACCAGTTACGACTTGCTCGGTTCCCCCTAAAGAATGCATGGCATGGGATGTTATATTCCCCATCACCAAGCTATCTGAGAAACATCCTGTGTTTTCCACAAATGTGGCCTCTGGAGATTTTTCTTGTGTAAAACCTTACTGTTACAGGTGCAAGCTTAGGACAGATAAACGAGACATGGTGAATGATTACTAACTTTTCACTAACTTTTTATTAGCTTTGAACACATGTTTACTGTTTGATTGTTCATGATCATTTACTTATATTTTGATACGTATAACCTTTGTCACGGTTTTCTTTAGGTGTTGGACTCTAGTAGAGTCCAAAAGGGGGAATTGTGGAAGTATATAAAGGTTACCTACGCGCTGATATGATACAGAGCACATATTTACTCGTATGTATGCTTTCACTCAGAGAAAAAGGGGGACTCCACACACACACACACACACACACACACACACACACACATACACCCTTACAGAGAGTTAGGGAGGATGTTTACATTACTGGAGCCCTTTTTGTGGTGAAGGTGGACGTAAGATAAATCATCCAACATAGGAGGGAAACAGAGTGTTTCACAGTCATAAATAACATTATTATAATAAGTAGGTGTGGATAACGGGTAACATGTCCCAATATGGGAATACCAACGAGGGTCTTGAAGAACTGTTTATCTATTATGCAAATGTACCTCAACTTTCAATAAAACATGCCTGTGTACAGGGAAGGGCAGAACACTTATGGACGGGAGTGAAGCAGACTGAAAGGCCTGTGTTCACTAGGTGTTCTCCCTTTTGCAAAAGGTGAAACTACAAAACCCAGGGTATTTTCTTTCACTCAATGTTCTGAATACAGGAGACGGAATCTGACAATCCGGGGTGACCAGGGAAGGTCACGACAGCTGTCAGGTGTTTCTCTAACTCTATCTCTCTCTCCTTTGCCTCACACAGAGCCTAGACAACACAAACAAACCCACCACAAAACAAACATATCACAACTCATAGATACTGACCTCAGTGTTTTCCAGCTCTTCTTTAATATTCTTTAGGTAATTGGCCATGTTCTTCTTTTGTTCCTTGTTTTTCTCCAGTTTGTCTTCCAGTTGTGTCCGCTCTATCTCTTTTCTACAAATCTGTTGACATCATCATGACACAGCACACGGTGAATCAAAATTCAGATACCGAAAACCGATGTGCAATAACATTAAGAAAACACAATCCAAAGTGTAAAGTGAGGACCTTTTGTCCATACATACATATCTGACACTTAACAAGAAAAAAAGATTCAAATGTTACATTTTATTTGGAAATTTCAGCTGCTCTTAAATATTTAAAATAATGAATTGAACAGTAACCCTGGTGTCACTGCAGGAGGACCGTGTGCACAACCTGCACTCAGTCAAAACAAACCTCATCAACGGTTTGTGTTACAACATTATTCTTCAGTGAGTAATTTTAAACGACCCACATGATGACACCCAAAAACAAACAGAGAAAAGGAAGCTAAACACGTCTGTGCCATTAAACATGTTAATAATAAGTTTCCTCACCTCCTCCAGTAAGGCTTTGTTTTCAGCGTTGAGCTCGGGGACAGCATAACGGCTACCCCACCCCACTTCAGCCAAAACTGGGTCGAGAACATCAGACATAGATTCCATTTTAACACCGCGCCTAACAAATGCTATGGAAAGCAACAACGCAGTAATTCTCAGCAATATCTCTTGACTCCGGCTTTATACAGCGTCTCTCTGCCGGTTGCTAGGGCTCAGGTCTGTTGTCAGTCGCCCCTAGCAAACCCCCCGTTCGGCATGTCGCCACAAGGAGGCAGCGCGAGACCAGAAGTAATGCTTCCGGTCAGCTTGTAAAATACATTTAAGAAGTAATTTCATAGTGTGTCATATAACTTTGTTTTCTGCAGTTCAGGCTGTGGCAGATGAGATCAGTTGTTTTTCTGCTCTCTGGAGCTCCGGTTGGTACGAGATGGTCATAAATTCAGACTAAGGACAGCAAAACCTCTGACCTGATAAAAGCCAGATTCTAAAGGAATGTGTTTTTCTCCTGAGTGCCCCATGTTATGGTCATCCCTAGATCAGACTCACAACCTATGAGTATTGAATTATTGAATGAGTACTATCAGTACTTTATCAGTATTTAAAATACTTTTTATGTAACTGTGTTCATTATACAAGGTCCAAACTCATTTTAAGATGATATGTATGTACAAAATGTACTGATGCGTACAAAAATATATGGAAGTGTGATGCGGTGCACCTAAATTTTGTGCCGGTGCACCTAAGAAAAAAAGTTAGGCGCACCAGTGCAACCAGTGCAAAAAATTAGTCTAGAGCCCTGTCCTCCCCACCGTCAAAGTCAGGCACCTCCACCTCTGCCGGCACCGCCACACCCCCATTGGATGACGGCTGAGGCTGTAAAAGAAACATTAGATCAGAGCCTGGCATTCTCCTGCCGGTGACAGTGAAATTCTTGCTGGGGAACAATTTGTCTCAGTGGCTGAAGCAGAGGGTTGGTTCTTCAGGAGGCATGGCTCCACCTCCACCGGTGCCTGCACAGCCTATAGATGTGCTAACTCTGCCTCCTGCTGCACCTGATCCCACCACCCCTCCTCTACCATATAATCTTCACCAGAGCTGGATGATGACTGAGGCTGTAAAAGAAACATTAGATCAGAGCCTGGCATTTTCCTGCTGGTGAAATTCTTGCTGGGGAACAACTTGCCTCAGTGGCTGGAGCAGAGGGTTTCTTCTTTTCCAGCCCCCTGCAGCTTTCTCTGTAGAGAGAGAAGATGAAGTGCATTGTATGTGAATACAATTTACATAGAAGTGAAGCCATACTGTTACCCTTCACTCACCTCCAGCTGTGCCAGCTTCTCCCGAAGAGCCCGGTTTTTGGCCGCCAGCTCCCTGCAATTGGTGCAGGCCGTCCCCACTGGCACTGCACACAGCCAAGGGCTATATGGCCTGTGGCCAGACCATTGACCAGGGTGCACTCCTGTGTGTTCTGTATGTGGTGGGCCTTCATTAGGTGCCTGGAGACGTACCAGAAGGTCCCACCACATACAGGACATGTAAGCATCTGCTTAGGCTTTGTCATCTGAAAGAAAAAGGGGTTCAAGATTGATTCAGCATTAATATATCATATATCTCTGGTTCTACTTGATGCCTGTTGACGTCAAAGAAAAACTGGGAGAAAGGTTGCAATCTGAAATTAATGCAGCAATGCAGGTGGCCTAGATTGAATCCTTTGACTTTTTCTGCTACAGAAAAGTTTTTCAACTCTAATTTTACAGCTACAGATCCTGCAGAATCAAATCACTGAAGCTGTATAAAAGTACATGCATCAACACTGGTAATATGAGCTGTTTTGACCTGCACAGGGATCTATGCTAAGCTATTAGCATGAAGAAGAACCTAGCTTAACTTACAGTTGCTGGAGCTCTCTCAGAATGGTCTGCTCTCTCCCTCTGTCTGCAGCAGAATGAGCTGCTGCACTGTCTTTCCCTCCACCTGGCCCCTCCCTCTCCCCCGGCCAGATGTCCTGCCTGTCCCTTGAGAGGGGGGCCTGTCTGCACTGTGGGACTCTCTGTCCTCTGGGTCCTACAGAGACCCTGTAGGGATCCAAACATGATTTCCAGCACTAACTCAGCAATTCTGTGACACACCTCAGGCCTCCTTCCAATGAAGAAACATTCTCTTCTTCTAGGAATGTCAGGCTGATATTTGACTATGTTGCTCAACTCCCACCACTGAGTGACAAAATGTTTGTTCCAGCTCATTAGCCACTTGCTAAAGCTAAGTAGCTAACTGAGTGGCCTAGAGACATGAAACTTTGCAAACATGTCCAGGGCTCAGAACATTAAGTTCTGAGCCAATTTTGGAGGTTTGGCCATTCTGTGTCTGAATGGCACAGGCTTGAATGTGGAAAAGCCAAACCTGATTTACCGTATTTCCAGCAATTTCTCAGCAATACTTTGACACACAGGCACCAAATTCACAGGACTCAATCGCAGGAATATACATGTACATACAGTACAATATACATACAGCCTTATACATGTGTGCCAAGTTTGAAGGATTTTTTTAGGCCTGAATATCACCTAACTTGCTGCTGATGAGTCTGTGGTTGCCAGTGCCATTTTGTTTGCTGTTGTGTGCTGGGGCAGCAGACTGAAAGCAGTGGACACAAACAGATGATCTGATCAGACTGATCAGAAGGACATGATGGTCTGCTGTGGGTCATGTCTTTGTTCTGCACCCGTACAGCTAACATCTCCAGTGTTACACAAACACATCATGTGCTGCTTGACTTGTTCCATTCATGGTAGGAAAGCATGTGGAAGTCACACATGTCAAATCTGTGCTAGTCTCCCTTCATTCAGCCCATATGAAGACAAAGAGTCTGCAGGTCCAGGAAGTTATAATTAACTATCATTAAATAACAAGAACTTATGATGCAGCCAGCACATTTATACCATGAAGACCCCTTTAAAATAATAAACCTCAAAAACTGGTGTTTTCATCAAAAAGGGACTGTGGCCCCACAGTGAGTCCAGGGGCTTATTTCTGCCTCAAAAGGACTTGATTTCACTCTGGTCTGTGATATTTAACAGATTATTGTTGAATCCAGGAACACTTCAAACAGACCGGTGCTGTAGGTGGACTGACTTGCAGCCACCCTTTGAAATATCTTAGAAATAAAGGTGAGGTTGGAGATCACAGCAGTTCAGAAGCCTGTGGTACTTAATCTGTTGCCAGAGACAGGTTGATCTGGCCACACTTGTGTGAAATCAGCCTGTCTAGTGTAGGGTGAAAGAATTGATTCTGCAGTGTGTGTTCAGATATATAGGAGTGTGCCCCTAACATGAAGTATTCATGTTTAAATGTGTTTATCACTTAATAATGTGATTTTCATAAGTGTTTATGTGTTAGGAAGTTTTATAGAAAATCAAAGTAATTCGAGGATACTGAATGTATTAAGAAGTAATTTCATAGTTTGTCATATAACTTTGTTTTCTGCAGTTCAGGCTGTGGCAGATGAGATCAGTTGTTTTTCTGCTCTCTGGAGCTCCGGTTGGTACGAGATGGTCATAAATTCAGACTAAGGACAGCAGCACCTCTGACCTGATAAAAGCCAGATTCTAAAGGAATGTGTTTTTCTCCTGAGTACCCCATGTTATGGTCATCCCTAGATCGGACTCACAACCTATGAGATTTGAGGAATTGGAGCTTTACCTTATTAGGGAATAAACACTAATAGTCTATTCGCTGTATGACCCAGGGTCTGCAGGGGGATAGTAGATGCCCCTGTGGGCCGGCAGGCAGGAACGCTCATGGGGTATATCAATGTGTGAATTCCATGTCCAGTTGTTGTTGCGTTGCTCGTTGTTGCTGTGTGGTTGTTTGTTTTTGTTGGTTGTCCTGTTCTTGTGTTGTTCTTCTTTGGTTCTTTGTGGTCAACAACCCAGAGCTCTGTGACTCAGAATCTGCCTCATTGTTCAATAAATTGTAATCTTGAGACCAGAATTTATCCGTTTCTTTCTCATAAACCAACTCGGGAGGGGATCAGAAGAAACAAGGGGAATTGACCGTTTTTGACCTCCCCATTTTTTCCAGAGTTTCTCACTAATATTGCTTTATTCTTTACAGACCAGACTGGAGCTCTGCCAAGCAATTACTGGGAGATTTCAATTTCCTTAGGCGTCTGACAGACTATGACAAGGATAATAGCAAACCTCAGATCCTGCTGAAGCTGCAAAAATACATCAACAACTCTGAGTTCCTACCTGAGAAGGTCTGTTTGAATTTCATGTCCAACATTTGGACATGATCTATCGGATCTATCAACAGAACTTCTCTTATCTTTTCTTTTACTTAAAGTAAAAAAAGATTAGAGTTCAGACACTTGGGCAGTTTTGTAGTAAATGTCATAATGTCAGTATTGGAATGGCAATGTAATTTATATCCTTTATCCACTGTACTGTAGGCTATGTAGATTTAATGATATATATTCTGAAAAAATAGATGGAATTTGACACAGTTTGTTTCAGTGTGCTGGGTGTAATACTTTATCATGTGCTGCTTTTAGGTGGAGAAGGTGTCCAAAGCTTGCGGGTCGTTGTGCATGTGGGTCATAGCTATGGATCTTTACTCCAAAGAAAGAGAAAACGTGGTTAAAGCACAGGTCAGTCATAAAGAGTGCAGTTTATTATTACTGATACACATGCACATTTGCAATATTTCTTCACAGTCTTTCTGCTGTCTGTTCCTTTGTCACTTTGGCTATTCATCTGCCATGCACCGCTCTGTGTGACTGGTCTGCATACTCTTCTCCCGCTACCCTTACCTACGCAGGCAGAGCTGGATACAACCAAGAAAACACTAAGGGAAAAGCAACAACAACTTAAGGAGGTGGAGGGTCAGATGAAGGACCTACAAAATGGCTCTGACACAGGCTCGACTGGACAGAGCAGGGAAACTGACTTCTGCTCTGGGGGACAGCAGATACGCTGGGAAAAAAATGTTGCAAATCTTGAGCAGGACATCAACAGTGTTGTGGGAAATGTATGCATTGCAGCTGCCTGCATTGCCTACTATGGAGCCTTCACTTCCCACCATAGACAGCTGGTAGGTACAGTGTGATGGGATGGTTTAAAACCTTTAGGGCCTCTGTGATAAAGTGTGCAGCTGGTATGGCCAATGTGAGCCTGGTCTAGAGTTTTTTTTTTAGAAACATATTGTGAAAAAGCAGTAACAGCTAATACCATATACCCTGTTTACTCTTGTTCCCCAGTGGATTAAGCAGTGTCAGAAGCTAAACATACCCATTAGTTCCCCCTTGAGCCTGATCGACTTTCTGAGTGATCCATATGACATCCTCCAGTGGAACACTGAAGGGTTGCCCTGTGACACTGTATCTACAGAGAATGGAATCCTGGTAACCAAAGACCATCGCTGGCCTCTTATGATCGACCCACAGGATCAGGTGGCGTAAATTAATTCAGAGGACATATGTATTCTATGAAAATAGAACCTCCTTTCAGACACAGTCAGAGACAAAGTCACAGACTGGCCTCCGCCCCAGCATACCTAACGCAACAATACCAAGCTTCCCTTCATACAGTAGAAAGGACACCAACCAGCTCGTTCAGCATTGCAAATTTGCACTAAATTAAGATATTTTCACTGCTTCCTTATTGTGTTTCCATGTCTGATCATGTTTCCTTGAATGCTGTAGGTAATACACTTGGCATCAGCAAGTGTGCACCAGAGACAGTTAGGTCACTATGGAGTCTTGGAATTCACATTCAACAAACCTTTGCTCACAAAATCCCAAACGGCTATCAACTATAATAGGTATTTATGTGCTTTCCAAGAAGCACACGTTTGGAATAAAAACAGTATCGCACACAAGAACCTTTGTGAATCCTTCTGCCATTGAAGCTACATATTGGGCAGTATAATGAACGCCTGGCATCAAACCGTGTTTCTGCAGACATTAAATCACCTGCCAGCTACACCTGTGTGCAATGCCCTTTTGTTCAACACCAGCCAGGAAAGCAGAAGGACCCTGTGAATGCAAGGGTTTACTCCAGTGTTTATTCAAATCAGGGGTTGCATGGTGACTGTAACGGCCGAATAAGTCTGAGGATCGTTTTTGTTAGACAGAAAAAACAAAGGTTACTGATGATGCAGAGTGACATGACAGTTAAATCTTCATAAATTAATGAGTGTTTCATTAGAATTGTAGTGTGTGTGATCCTGGCTTCGATTGATGTAAAATGTGTCTTTTGGCATGTACATTTTTTTCTGTTTTCCAGAAATGTATTAAAGTTACAATCATCAATTTCACTGTGACTGAGTCTGGCCTGGAGGACCAACTGCTCAGGTAGACACAAGACAGATATTGAATTCTGACCAAACTTTAAGACTCACATTCACAACCTTACCCTTTTCCTTCTCTTTTCCCCCTTTCTTCTCCTTTCTCTACCTCCAAAACCCTTAAATTACAACCCTGCAACTTGTTTCTCTCTTTAAAGTGATGTGGTGCGTCTTGAGAGTCCACATCTTGAGGAACAGAGCAATAAGCTGATTGTTCGCATCAACGCTGACCGCAATCAGCTGAAAGATATCGAGGACCGCATTGTTGAGCTTCTCTCTAACTCTAAGGGGAATATACTTGACAATGAGGAGCTCGTTCAGACTCTCCAGGAGTCAAAGGTGGGGATCTGGCAGAGATCATACCTGTCATCATTTTCAACTTTCTGATCGTTTTCCTATGTTGATGAAGATTCTCATTCATCCAGGTCATCATACGTAGAGAAGGTTGAAGCAAGGCGTCTGGACTTGTAGAGTTTTGTAGAGTTGCTTGGATGAGCAGCGAAACGTCTTCTAGAAAACTCTACAAGTCCAGACGCCTTGCTTCAACCTTCTCTATCGTTTTCCTAATTGTAATTGAAACTTTTTGTTGTTCTTGTTCTAGTTGTCATGCTCCTCTTTCACTTCTTTTGTCTGTTTTTTCTCCACTATCTCCAGGTGACATCAGAGGCCATAAAGCATCACCTGAAGGAGGCAGAGGGGGACTCCTTCCTTGTGTATCTTGGGGAGTCCATACAGGCGTGGAGTGGCTTCCCCAGGATACAGTCGGAAGTAGAGCTTGCGGTTGATGATTTGGTCTCAGTTCTAGAATGATTGCTGCTGGGAGTTTGAGCAGACAGCTGTTTACAGGGTCTAAGTTGGAATAAAGATTAATCCTGTAAATGCAAACATCCAATCTACTGAAGTTCAAAGATGTGGGCTCGTCCGGGATTTGAAAACAGGACCTGTGAGGAACTGGAACCACTTCTTCATCTGAACCATGGGGATGCCAATTTATAACACCTGAAACCACCTCCACTGTCTGCACACACAGGAAGTTCACCCTGAATCAATGCTCTCTGTTTCAGTTAACCTGTCTGCACAGAATTATTCTCTGTAACAACATGTAGAGCCCGGATAGTTCAGGCTAATTTTCATATCTGTCCAGTGAGAGACAATTATCAGAGGAGAGGTTCTGCTTCTCAGGAGGGTCACACCCTAATACAAGACCACTTCCTGTTATGCAACAAATAAACTTTATGATTCAATGTTGAGCTAATGCCACAGCCACAAAAAGACATTTCTCCCAGCTGCTAGACAGCAAGCCTTATCTAGACATGGAGGACAGCCTCCTCATGGAGGACAGTGATATGCAAAGTGTTCAGTCTTTGTTGACACAAAGAAATCTTTGCACGTATCTTTACCAATGTTGTATCTTTACCAACTGCTGACAGTCGGCTGGGTAGAGGAGGAGAAGAAGACCCATGAGAAGCAGGTTCCATGGTGTAATGGTTAGCTCTCTGGACTTTGACTCCAGTGATCTGAGTTCAAATCTCAGTGGAACCTTTAGTTTAGTTTGGACAGTAATACTGGTGTCCTTTCTACTTTCTCTAAAAATTCAGGGCTCATTTTGCAGATTTCCAGTCAGCATGTTGTAACTGAATAACAGAGTGTATCAGAAGGAGAAGTTACATAAAGATATAATTTAAATCTCTCTCCTAAATGACACCTTAATCTGGGATTAATAATGAGTATAAAAGTAGCTTAAAACATAATTTAGTATTATAACACATACCTCCTTTATAGGGCTGTCTTGATAACTGCCTCTCATTTCCACCTGTTGTCTGCTCCATTTGCACAACAGCAGCTGAAACTGATCCACAATCAGTGTTGATCCTAACTGGACAGGCTGGTTTCACACAAGTGTGACTGACTTTTTGGGGCAATATTATAACAAATACTTATGAGACAAGATATATAAAAAGAAAGGTCAGTGCATCATGACTTCAGCTCCATTCAAAGCTTTAGGAGGCTTCATGGCCTCCATCACTCCATAAGACTGTTCCATCTGTTCTGCATCTCTGATATGTGCTGGGAGGTGGTGGCTTGGATGTTTCACTGCAGCTCATCTAGTAATAATGTGTAACACATATATGAACATCAAGCTAATCATGTCATGCTAAACTGAGTCCTTGGAAGAGCAGAAGCTGTGAACAGACCTCATGGAGCAATGGTAGCACGTCTGAGTCCAGATCAGAAGTCAAGTCAAGTCAAGTCAAGTCAGCTTTATTGTCAACTCTGCTATATGTGCTGAACATACAGAGAATCGAAATTGCGTTACTCTTCACTCCGCAACATATAACATGTAACTAAAAACTAAAGATAAATATAAAGTGTAAAAAATGTACCTACAATGAGGCACACACAAAATACAAGGCACATAATGAAGGCACAATGCAGTCAGAGTGCAAAAGATGTATAGTGCAAGTCAGTGCAGTTGGCATAATATAAACAGGAATGGTTTAACTTATAACAGCTTATTGAGACTGGTATGAGAGTGCAAAAGATGCAATGGTGCAAGTCAGTGCAGTTGGCATAATGTAACAGTCCAGGAATAGATTAAGTTATAGCAGCTTATATGAGACTGGTGTGACATGACAGGGTAAAAAGTGACTGGTGCACAGAGTTCCTTTGGTAAAGTGGCTGGTACAAAGAGTTCCTATCTTGGGTGGTGGTAGGGGTGAGGGGATGGTGGTAGGGGTAGGGGGTGGGGGGTGGTGTCAGGGAAGGGGGAGAAAGTGGGGCGCAGCAGGGAGAGAGTTCAGCTTCCTGACAGCCTGGTGGATGAAGCTGTCCCTCAGTCTGCTGGTCCTGGCCCGGAGGCTGCGCAGTCTCTTTCCTGATGGCAGCAGACTGAAGAAGCGGTGTGAAGGGTGGGTGGGGTCTCCTGTGATGCGGAGGGCCTTTCGGGTGAGACGGCTGTCGTAGAGGTCTTGGAGGGAGGGGAGAGGGACGCCGGTGATCCTCTCAGCTGCTCTCACTATGCGATGAAGCGTCTTCCTGCAGGTGGCGGTGCAGGCTCCGTACCACACAGTGATGCAGCTGGACAGGATGCTCTCAACAGCCCCTCTGTAGAAGGTGTACAGGATGGAGGGAGGGGCTCTGGCTCTTTTGAGCTTGCGGAGGAAGTAGAGGCGCTGCTGTGCCTTCTTGGTCAGGGATGCAGTGTTGTTAGTCCAGGAGAGGTCCTCAGTGATGTGCACACCCAGGAACTTGGTGCTGCTCACCTGCTCCACAGCAGCACCGTCGATGGTCAGAGGGGTGTGCTGACTCTGTGCTCTCCTGTAGTCCACAACCATCTCCTTTGTCTTCTCCACATTCAGGGAGAGGCTGTGGTCTCTGCACCACCCGGCCAGAAGGTGCACCTCATTCCTGTAGTATGTTTCATCTCCACCGGAGATGAGACCCACCACAGTTGTGTCGTCCGCAAACTTCACAAAGATGTTGGTGTTGTGTGTTGGCGTGCAGTCATGGGTCAGCAGAGTGAAGAGGAGGGGGCTCAGCACACATCCTTGGGGAGCCCCGGTGTTCATTATGATGGTGCTGGATGTGTTTCTGCCGACCCGCACTGTCTGAGGTCTCCCGGTGAGGAAGTCCAGCAGCCAGTTGCACAGCAAGGAGTTCAGCCCCAGCTGGTCCAGTTTGTTGATGAGCTGCTGTGGGATGATGGTGTTGAATGCTGAGCTGAAGTCTATGAACAGCATTCGAACGTATGAGTCTTTATTTTCCAGGTGGGTGAGAGCTGTGTGGAGTGCTGTGGAAACAGCATCACTGGTTGACCGGTTGGGCCGATATGCAAACTGGAAGGGGTCCAGAGAGGGAGGAAGGGCCGTCTTGATGTGTTTCATGACTAACCGTTCAAAGCACTTCATGATGATGGGTGTGAGTGCTACTGGACGGTAGTCATTGAAGCAGGCGGGGGTGGACTTCTTCGGCACAGGGATGATCGTGGTGGCTTTGAAGCAGGTGGGGACAACAGCCTGGCTCAGTGAGATGTTGAAGATGTCTGTAAACACCTCAGCGAGCTCCTCAGCACAGTCTCTGAGCACACGGCCAGGTATGTTGTCAGGACCGGGAGCTTTGCGTGCGTTGATCTGGCTGAGAGATGTCTTCACGCTGGCTCGGGACAGGGAAAATACCTGGTCAGTGGGAGAGGATGTGATCTTTTGTGCAGGAGTGCTGTTGAGTGCTTCAAAGCGTCCAAAGAAGTCATTCAGCTGGTTCAGCAGAGAGGTGTCGCTGTCACAGGTCTGTGGTGGGGGCTTGTAGTCTGTGATGGTCTGTATCCCCCGCCACAGGCTCCGGGTGTCCCTGCTGTCGCTGAAGTGGTGGGCAACCCTCCTGGAGTACTGTCTCTTCGCCTTCCTGATGCCACAGGACAGGTCGGCTCTGGCTAACTTTAGGCTGGTGTCGTCGCCTCTTCTGAAGGCAGCGTTCCTGGCCCTCAGCAGCCTGTAGACCTCCCCTGTCAGCCATGGTTTCTGACTGGCTCGAATGCTGACAGTCCTGGTTTCAGTTACATCATCAATGCATTTGGTGATGTAAGCAGTGACAGTTTCTGAGTACTCCTGGAGGTCAGTGCAGTTGTTGTGGGTTGCAGCCTGCTTAAACACATCCCAGTCTGTTGTGCTGAAACAGTCCTGTAAAGCTCCTGTGGCTCCCTCCGGCCACACTCTCACTTCTTTTCGGACCGGTTTGGCAACTTTTACCAGTGGTCTGTATGCTGGCATTAGCATAACAGTGATGTGATCAGAAGCTCCGAGGTGGGGGAGGGGGAGGGCTTTGTAAGCGCCTCTCTGGGTGGTGTAAACATTGTCCAGTGTGTTGTTGCCACGAGTTGGAAAGTCTATGTGTTTGTGAAGTTTTGGAAACACAGTCTTGGGGTCTGCATGGTTGAAATCACCCGCCAGGATGAGAAAAGCATCCGGGTGGGCTGTCTGCTGCTCACTGACCTGCAGGTAGAGCTCATTCAGTGCGTCGCTCCTGTTGTTGTTGCTGGAGCTCGGCGGGATGTACGCAGCTACAAGCAGTATAGCTGTAAACTCCCGTGGCAGGTAAAACGGCCGGCACTTTATAATCATAAGCTCCGCAAGTGGCGAGCAGTGTTTTGAGACCACAGCAGCGTCCCGACACCAAGAGTCATTGATGTAAACACAGAGCCCGCCGCCGCGGGTCTTACCTCCTTCAACCAAGGCTCTGTCCGCTCTGAAACACGCTAGGCGGTCGAGCTGAATGGCGGAGTCCGGGATGCTGTCGTTCAGCCATGTTTCCGTAAACACAAACACACAACACTCCCTTATAGTCCTCTGTGTGGCGCGAAGTAGCCGGATATGGTCCATTTTGTTGTCCAAAGAGCGTACGTTGGCCAGTACGATGCTAGGGATGGCCGGCTTATGTGGATTAGCTGCTAGCCTGGTCCGTATCCCTCCGCGCTTGCCCCTCTTCTGCTTCCTTTCACACCGCCTGTGGCGCTTCCACTGCGGGCGAGATGGTGTTGCAGGGGCCGGTAGAGGTGCCGGCAGGCGGAGTAGTCCACAGTCCCGTAGCTCTTCAGCGATTGCAGGGTCTAACTCAACATTTACAGTTCTGCTGATGTTAAAAAGTAGCTCACGGCTGTATGTGCGCTTCCTGACATACAAACACGGCGATGACTTGCTATAAGTCTGCGGCACGTGTAACATAGAACACGAAAACAATGAAGAATCGGGAGAGAGAGAAGCCGCCGCACGTGTCTGCGCCGCCATCTTGGAAAGAAGGTTGCATGTTCAAATCATGTCAGGGTCACTGGTTTTATGTAATTTAGTCCTCTTTCTGTTCACACCAGGTCCACTAGAGCTCTCAGACTCCTCCACTGCACTGAATTCTGGGTAGTCTTCACTTGAAGCAGAATGTCGGCTTTCTCCTGTGTTTTCTGGTTAAATTACTGCACATTCAGGGAAAATAGAGTTAGGGTTAAATAGAGCAAAAAATCCTGAGTCATCGATCTGCATTCGTTTAGAGGGCAGAAAGGGAGCAAGTGTGAAAACACCCTAAATTTTAATCTTAAGTGGGACCAACACTCCCCCGAGTAGCTTCTTCAGTTCTGCAGTGACAATGTTCTTCCTCAGCCAGTTGTTGTCTTTGTCTTGTTGTCTGTGGATCTTGTTTTTGTGGCTTTGATGACAGCCCAGCTGGGATAGCCACAGGTTTGCAGGGCCTTCCTGATGTGATGTTGCTCCTTCTTCTTCTCCTCTGAGCTGGTCGGTACAGTTTGAGCTCTGTGCTGCAGCCATTGCGACAGCCATCGCACCTCAGAGTGATCCAGCAGTGCCTCATGTTCAGCAGCATACAGTGAGCAGCTTTAATCTCTGGATTGACAGACTTTATCTATGCAATAACTTGCAGAACAGAAAGTCTTCCAAAATATCTCCTTTCCAGGGATAGCACACCAAAACTATCAACTGAGCAGCACTGGAGATGCTCTGCTCTGTCGATTCATCCAACTGAAAGGAACATTTCTTACATGATCGCAGTCTATCCAGCAGCTGTGCCTGAATGTCAGCTGAGAGATCTTCTGTTCTCCTTTTCAGTTTATTAGCTGCCTCTGTGCCAAGCAAAATCTCACACCAGTCAGATCTCTGTCCACCTGTACAGTCACAAAGCCGGGGGCAGCGACGCTGTTTTCCAGGATGTCTGAGTGCAGTCCTTTTTTTCTAGCTCTCAGGACGGGAGCTGTATCCACCCTGAAGGAAGGCGCCACAGGAAGTTAAAAGGGACTTGAACCCACAACCTTTGAATCACTTCTCCTGTGTTTAACTAGAAGTCCAATGCACTATCCATTGTGCCACAGAGCCACAAAGAAATCCATTTTTTGTCCTAGAATGAAAGGCAGAAATCCGGAATAAGCAGCAGCATTCCAGAATAGTCATCAGTATTCCGGAATTATACGTAGAATTCAGGAGTAACAGTCAGTATTCTGGCAAGTCAGCAGTCCAGAAGGGAAGCTAACATCAGCAGTGGCTCAGTGGTAGAGCAGGGTTGTGTGTCCTTTACCCACATTGCCTCCAGTGCTGGTCATTGTATGACACTGCTTGGCAGCAGCTTTAAGCAATTTCCCTGGGATTATTAAAGTATTTTTTTAAAAAGTCAGCATAACAGAGGTTACAGCATCACTGAGTTTCCCCTCAGGGAAGCTGCTTTTTTTTACTGCCACCCCTGGATATATGCAGTCCAGTGCAGTGCGGCATGCTCTGTTCTGTACAATGGAGAAACCAAACAACTACTCCAAACACTGGCCTTCAATGTTTGTCAAAGTTTGTCTTCAAACAAGATGCTTATGTTTAAGGCAAAAGCTGTGACAGAAACAAGTTCTTCTTCAAAGATACACAACTCCAACATCTTTGTGAAGTTTGTGGACGACACAACTGTGGTGGGTCTCAGATGAAACAAACTACAGGAATGAGGTGCACCTTCTGGCCGAGTGGTGCAGAGACCACAACCTCTCCCTGAATGTGGAGAAGACAAAGGAGATGGTTGTGGACTACAGGAGAGCACACAGTCAGCACACCCCTCTGACCATCGACGGGGTTCCTGGGTGTGCACATCACTGAGGACCTCTCCTGGACTAACAACACTGCATTCCTGACCAAGAAGGCACAGCAGCGCCTCTACTTCCTCCGCAAGCTCAAAAGAGCCAGAGCCCCTCCCTCCATCCTGTGCACCTTCTACAGAGGGGCTGTTGAGAGCATCCTGTCCAGCTGCATCACTGTGGTACAGAGCCTGCACCACCACCTGCAGGAAGACGCTTCATCGCATAGTGATGATCCTCTCATAGCTGAGAGGATCATCAGCGTCCCTCTCCCCTCCCTCCAAGACCTCTACGACAGCTGTCTCACCCGAAAGGCCCTCCGCATCACAGGAGACCCCACCCACCCTTCACACCGCTTCTTTAGTCTGCTGCCATCAGGAAAGAGACTGCGCAGGCGGGGCCAGGACCAGCAGACTGAGGGACAGCTTCATCCACCAGGCTGTCAGGAAGCTGAACTCTCTCCCTGCTGTGCCCCACTCTCTCCCCCTTCCCTCTACAAAAGTTTTTTTGTACCAGGCTGTAAACATGTTCATTTCTGCTGTGAAGTTGGACATTTTAACATGGGAGTCTATGGGTAATAACACACGTGAATTACAATTTTTCACACGTCGTAAACATTCCAATTTAAGACTAGTGGTTAAGACCTTCAAAACTCAGTGTGTAACATTGTTGGTAAAAACTGTTTGATTTGGCATGTTTGTAGAGAAGATTGAAGCAAGGCGTCTGGACTTGTAGAGTTTTCCTGAAGAGGTTTCGCTGCTCATCCAAGCAGCTTCATCAGTTGTTGATCTGTTGGTGGGGAAACATGGTTTATATGTGGTTGCAGACCTCAGTGGGTGGTCTGGATAAAACTCACAAACAATAGCACTAAATGTTTCCATAATTACCTGTGATGATCTGGCTGCCTGTGCCAGGTGTGTCTAATGACTGGCTAACGACTATGAGACTGCTGGTAGACAGCCCATTGTTCTTGCTGTTAGCATGTGACTTGGAGTGAAACTTCCTGGGAATGGATGAAATAACTGCTTTGTATGTGGTAAAAAGATGAGGCCACCACCTCGAGAAGGTTTTACCAGCTTAACATAGATGGCTTCCTTGACTTCCTCTCTGTCTAAAATGTGAACATTGTTGTCCTCAAAGGAGTGTCCTTTGTCTTTGAGGTGGAGGTGAACAGCTGAGTCTTGTCCTGAGGAGGTGGCTCTCCTGTGCTGAGCCATTCTTCTGTGGAGTGGTTGTTTAGTTTCTCCAGTGTACAGATCAGAGCATTCCTCACTGCACTGGACTGCATATATGATATTGCTGTGTTTCTCCCTGGGAGTTTTATCCTTTGGGTGTACCAGTTTCAGTCTCAGGATTGTCCTCCAGTGGAGACTGCAACCTTAACACAGCGCCTTGGACGAAAAGCAGACTTGCAGAATGAAAGGCAGCATTTCGGAATGAAAAGCATTCCAGAATGAAATTCAAATTTCCGGAATGAAAAGCAGAAATCTAGAATAAGTGGCAGCATTCCAGAATAGACATCAGTATTCCGGAATGACAGGCAGAATTCCCGATTAACACTCTGTATAGTGGAACAGAAGTCAGCAAGACATCATTCTGGAATGAAAAGCATCCCAGAATGGAAGAAAGCATTCCCAAATGAAAGGCAGAAATCTAGAATGAGAGCATCCTGGACTAGACATCCATCCACCCACTCCAGAATGATAGGCAGGATTCCGGAATGGTAGACAAAAGTCTTGGATTAAACCCCTAACCTGACAGCGGCCTGTGATGTCATGGAAGCGTGCGTTCCAAAATGGAAGGCAACATTCCAGGACAAAAGTCAGCATAACAGAATGAAAAGATTTGCGGAATGAAAGACACCATTCCAGAATGAAAAGCAGTCCATAATGAAAGACAAAAGTTTGGAATGAAATGCAGAAATCCAGAATAAACAGTAGCATTCCAGTATAGACATCAGTATTCCGGAATGATAGGCAGAATTCCTGAATAACATCATAACATCATTTAATCAATAGGGCTCGACCGATTAGCTCGATCCCCATACGGCCAATCTGTGTTTTCATTGTTGAAGCGTGGACATGCCTGTTTCACTTACTGTGTGCTGGTTGGTACATTGGACTCAAGGATTGGTTTTTGAAGACACTCCTCCAAGTGGTGTCTTCAGTTCTGCTACTATTCTGGTTGGGAATCTGAGTTTTATGTGTTCAGGATCTCTGTGGGTGGATCTTGCAGGAAATCAGACTTTTAATCTGAGGGCCCAGGGTTCAAGTCCCTGTTCAGGAGCAACACTATATATTCCTAACCAGAAATCTTTGTACATATCTTTACCAATGTCAAACTAAGAAAAACATGTGCTTTGTGTTGTTCTTCCACCAACTGAAACATGAAAAGCAAGAAGTCACATGTGGCTCGTTGGTCTAGGGGTATGATTCTTGCTTTGGGTGCAAGAGGTCCAGGGTTCAAATCCCCGACGAGCCCTGATGTGTAACTTTATTTCATTGGAGACAACTCCTTGTTGTTGACTCTTTTCAGTTCCTCTCTAAACTACCTGTAACCCCCGCTACAAAAAGACTTGTAATGAAAAAAATGATAAGTAGGTCAGTAAAAAGTTAAGTTTAATAGTTAAATAATTCATGACCTTTTTGTGATGAGAACGAAAATAATAATAAATATTTTAATTTTAAACACCGTTGTTAACTGAGCGGTTGTCAATAAAGTTGTCCAAGACAAGTGCCCCTCCCCCATCCACGAAGCTGCGTAGCAGCGCACAGCCTCACTAGGTGGAGCAGACGATGCAGCGGCCATTAGCTGAACAACATCTGAGGATATTTGGGAGCTAGCAACAACTGAAAGACATTACAACTAGTAAAAGTCTTCATCTTTCCTTACCAGACCAGGGTGTGGATTACATAAGGATTAAATACACTTAACAGGACGAGTTTTGGTAAGTTTCCTTTCTGTTTTGCCTGTTTTGTGAAAATACCGCTGTTACAGGTAACGAGGCAATTAAGCCCTGTTTACACAGTGCCGAAGATGGCAAAAGAGCAGAAAATGATGGTTATGACCGACCTATTTTATTTTCCCAAATAGTTAATGCTCCTGTGTATTTTGTTTTTGTATTTTGAACCTGTTTTATGTGGAGACATGTCTGATTTTGCTGTTAATATGAGCGGCGTGGATGTAAGAAGAAAAGCCGCCATGTTAAGTTTCTTTTTAGTCACGTAGCCCTGTGAGGCGGCTGGATTTTCATTTATTTACATTTCTATTTAATTAAGTGAACTAAAATTGATTTCTCGTGGCCTGTCCTGCAGGCCAGGTTTTATTTTTTCCCCCGGAGAAGACCCGGAGTTTTGTACTTGAACCTCGGAGATCCGAGTGGCGAGCCAACCCATGGAATGTGGTGCCTAGGACCGCTAAAAGGACTGCACGTGGTACCTTCTTCACCATAAACTCACTGCTACATCAAGGTCGCGGTAGGAGTTGGAATTTTCTTTGGATTTATTGGACTTTAAAGGAGCTGTGTGTAAACCCAGACACACACACTGATAACGGACATTTGGAGTATTTACTGAGCAGATGGACATTGAGAAAATTTCTATTATTGCTTTGTAACCTCTATTGTTTTGATTTTGATACTGTCAACGACTTTAACTGATTTGTGTTGGTCAATTTAAAGGGACATTGTTGATATTGAAATGTGTATTGGGTGAGGAATGTAAACCTATGAGCCAGTTAAATTCCCAATTTAGATGAATATTAGGTTTATTACCCAAAACCAAACGAAAACTAGATCGACCGGTCGTTAGATAAAATTATACTAGAACAGGAGAACTCAAAACCTTTGTTTCAGCTTTAATACAACACTTAAGGTGTAATGCAACTCAGAGGGAAATTTTAAAGGTACCTTAACACTAATAAGTGCCTGAAATGTTTTTGTTTGTTAATAATTGTTTGTCTAATTTTCTAGTAAATTGCCGGCTTTTCATTTAAACTTTTCTTGCTCTGAATCTCATTTTACACCTACCACTCCTACGAATCTAGAACTGGTCCTGTAGCTTATTCTCCTCTGCCTAACAGTATAGGTGCTACATACCACACAGCTTTACAAAGCTAACAAAGTTCTATTCTATTCAGACTCATCCCAATCCAGAGCAGTTGTTCCACAGTAACACCTGCAGGAGGACGTCATCACCCAGTATGTGACCTGCACTGTGAGCTGTAAGGTCTTATACAGACAGGTGTGTGTCTTTCCTCATCAGGTCCAATCAGTATCATCAAAGACAGCTGGACTCAGATGAAGGTTAGAACCATCTGAAGGACGATCAGAAGAAATGGACGCACCTGAGTTCAATATATGAGAGTCACAGCAAAGGCTCTGATACTTAGGACCATGTCATATTTCACTTTGTCTTTTTAATACATCTGCAAACATGTCAACAACTCTGTGTGTTTCTGTCAGTATGGGGAGCTGTGTGGACATTAATGAGGAAAAATGAACTTCAATGATTTTAGCAAATGGCTGCAATATAACAAAGTGAAACATTTAAGGGGGTCTGAATACTTCCTGCACCCACTGTACACATAACAAATGAATGTGACTGAAACAACAGCTCTGTGTGTAATATAAATATACAAACTAATGTGATTTGATCAGAACATTTTAAAAGACAGTGATGATCTGTTCTTATTGTCTAAACAGGAACAGTTGAAGCACAGCTTGCAGCCCTTGTATCTCAGGCTTCTCAGCTTCTCTTCAGATGTTTGGACGTTTCTGCTGGAACCTCTCATTTAATGACTCACATTTAGAACTTCTGACTTTATGTGGAGGAGGGATTGATTTTGGAACGAGGAGGCTGCAGCCTGCGATTCCACCACTAGATGTCAGCATTGCACAGCATTGGTGGTTCAGTTCAGATTGAGAGAATGCAAAGAGTGTGCAAAGCTGTCATCAAAGCAAAAGCTGGCTGCTTGGAAGAATGTCAAACATCAAACATATTCTGCTTGGTTTAACACTGTTTGTTCACTGCATCATTCCACATGTGTTCCTTCATAGCTCTGATGTCTTCAGGATGAAGCTACAATGTAGAAAGTCATAAAAACAAAGACAAACCACTGAGTGACTTTTGACTGGTACATTTAAAATGTCATCATATGTCCTAACCAGCAGGGGGAGCACTGATCATAAACTCTCTGTTATTGTCATGTGTTTTTTATGGACGATGATGCTGACTGTTGTTTTCTTGCTTCTCTCTGTAAACCAGCTACACCAGTATTACTGTCTCAAGTTGGAATGTTTATGACACCATCAAGTGATGATCCTGTGTCAGGACCTTAAAATATGAAACGACGCGTGCAGAGCACAATGGATTAGCAGTCCATCGCCTTAACCACTCGGCCACCTCGTCTGTCTGATTAATATGTGTTCACAGCTTCGAGTGAAAATACGCTGCAAAACTTGAAAGAGGTCACAGCTTTTGCCTTAAACATAAGCATCTTGACAAACTTTGACAAACATTGAAGGCCAGTTTTTGGAGTAGTTGTTTGGTTTCTCCATTGTACAGATCAGAGCATGCCTCACTGCACTGGACTGCATATATCCAGGGGTGGACTGCATGTTTCCAGGGGTGGACTGCATGTGTCCAGGGGTGGACTGCATGTGTCCAGGGGTGGACTGCAAATATCCAAGGGTGGCAGTAACTGATTACAAATACTCAAGTTACTGTAATTAAGTAGTTTTTCTGGGTACTTGTACTTTATTTTTAAGCCAGTACTTTTACTTGTACTTAAGTACAAATGTAACAAAATAATGTACTTTTACTATTTACTTACTGTCAGCCATTTTGTCTCTGTTAAAACAGTGGGTGTTGTGGCTAACAAAATCTAAACCGGTAGATAATTAGCTGCCCCTTTGTAATAATATTGACACTTTTTCTGCTAATTGCATTATGTAATTGTTGATCACAATGAGAGGCTAACAGGAGTACAGGATTACTAATGAATTTTGAGTTCATTCGGATTTACAGCTGTATCATTCTGCACCAGATGAAGCACATGATCTGAATCAGGTTGTGTCAGAGAAAGGCTGAAACCCTGCAGCACCTGTTTCTGACTGCTCTGACCACGCTGCCTTCTTCTCCAGTCTGCTCTCCAGTGATGTTGCTCCTTCTTCTTTCCCTCTGATTGAGCTCTGTGCTGCAGCCATTGCGACAGCCATCGCACCTCAGAGTGATCCAGCAGTGCCTCATGTTCAGCAGCATACAGTGAGCTTTAATCTCTGGATTGACAGACTTTATCTGCGCAATAACTTGCAGAACAGAAAGTCTTCCAAAATATCTCACCAGTCAGATCTCTTTCCACCTGTACGGTCACAAAGCCAGGGGCAGTGACGCTGTTTTCCGGGATGTCTGAGTGCAGTCCTTTTTTTCTAGCTCTCAGGACAGGAGCTGTATCCACCCTGAAGGACGGCGCCACAGGAAGTTAAAAGGCACTATGACTCTGGTGGGACTCGAACCCACAACCTTTGAATCACTTCTCCTGTGTTTAACTAGAAGTCCAATGCGCAGTGGGATAGCAGGGTTGTCCAATAACCGGAAGGTTGGTGGTTCGATCCCAACTCCTCCCTAGTCACTGTTGTGTGTTCTTGGGCAAGACACTTCACCCTAGCCTGTGGCGCGCCTTGCTAGTCATTGTATGACACTGCTTGTGCAGCAGCCGTAACGAATTTCCCTCTGGGATTAATACAGTATCTAAAATAAATAAAAAAAAAAAATTTACTGCTGTGAGAGCCGACAGAGACACGAACACTTGTGGGAAGAGCAGAGGTGGGGGGCTCAGTGTACTGTGTTGTTGTCAGGACTTGGAACTGTTAGCCTGCGGCCATATTACTTGCCGAGGGAGCTAAGTCATGTGATCGTGCTCTGTGTTTACGCCCCACCGAGCGCGGACGCATCAGCTGCCTGTGAGAAGATACACACAGTAACAGCAAGGCTGCAGACAAAGCACCCCGAGGCGTTTATGGTTCTGGTTCACCTGCAGCCACAGTACACCCCCTGGTCAAAAGGATGTCTAAAACCACACGTTCAATCAGGAAGTGGTCAGCTGAGGCAGAGGATGGTCTGAGGGACTGCTTTGACACCACTGACTGGGATGTAATGCTAAAAACACATGTTGAGGACATAGGGGAGCAGACTCACTGCACTCAAAAAACTGATTCAAGCCCCTCTTAGAGGTGAAACATTATTATTTGTTTGTCTTATGAAAATGTTATTAATTCCAACAATACCCAAATATGTTTAGCAGATGTAACATAAATATATATTTGCTTTGACTCCTGTGGCCCTCTCAAACCGAATGAGTTCAACTAGCAGAGCAAGAGCATGCGTAGGAGATCAGCCTCTGTCCTACCCGTCATCTGCCTCTGCTTGAAACTACTGTTGGTAAGTTTTCTGTCTTCTATTCAATAAGTTTATTATCTTTATGTGAAACAATGTGCATGCCTTAAGATAAATGGACCTTGAGTTTAGGAAGAAGTGTCAGTCATTGTTCATGTTGGGGTAGACAGGCTACAAGCAGCTAAGATTAGTTAGCATTCGTTGTAGCTAACGTCTATGGTCGCGTCATATAGCTGTCAGAGGTAAGTGGTGAACACGGTTAGTACTTGGAGTTTTCTACACAGGCACGTTGAATTCATCCTTAACACACTGCGAGCGCAGCTCGCCGCCAGCTAACGCAATCCAAAAGTGCTTTGCTTTACTTTTGTAGTGTAGCTGGCAGGCTAACGTTAGCCCAGAGCTAACGCTCTGTGTTAGCCTAAGCAGCACTTGTATGCAGGGGTACAGCCCCCCCCCCCCCCCCCCCCCCCCCCACATTTAGTGAGTAGGAAACTCCACCTAATTCTGTCTCGATTGCTCGTGAAAAACTCTGTTCCACTAAGTTCGTAAGAGAATAACCTCACCGCTGAAATCCATCCTCCATGTTTTCCTGGTTACCACAGCGCTGCAATACCGTTACTATAGTAACGGACCTAACAAAGCCAGTGGCTTTCTTCGAGCGAGCGTAAAACACCGTAAAGAGAACCGTCAGTGCTGGTCGACGCTGGAGGAGGTAACGTCATCCCACAAAGTCCAGCTCATGCTGAAGCCTGACTGTTTGTCACATGGCCCCAGGTGACGTTAGGTTGATGTTAAAGAAACTTAGAAAAGTTGGGAGGAAGCTGCTGTTTACTTCCAGTTACAGTAAATGGTATTATTTGTCTGATGACATGTTGTTGCCTTTTCTGCTGCCTCCCCACACACAATGGACATGAGGAGATTCCCAACAAAGACACGGAGAGTTAGAGTTGTTTTCAGCATTAACCCATGTTGTAATGAGGCCATGTTAGCTCCTGTTAGCCTGCTAGCTTCAGCCTCGCCGAGCCAGTGCACACAGCCACCTGCTCATATTCTTATCAGCAAGAATAAAACACATGTGATGGACCGTCAGGACACAGTGGAGCATTATATGAACAGGGAAACACTGATGTAGCAGATGAGGCAGGGCGTCATTATCATTGACAGTAAAAACTATGGACAGAGCCTCCGTGACGTCACCCGTTTGTTTCTGAAGAGCCGTTTTGAGGCTCGATGGGAGGTTCCGGGACTTGATGACCGCCGCCATGTTGGCAGCGTCACGTCAACTAAAACTCCGATTATGGACAAAGAGGGGGAGCATGAGCGGGGTTTAGGGGGGCGGGCGATCGTGGAAGCAGGAAATTCACACTGTGATACGTCAACTGTCTGTCACTCAAGCGGCAACGCCCATAATTAGGCGTAATTTTAAGTCCGAATACCATTGAAACGAGTGAGTTGTAAAAAAATTCACCCTCCCTACAATTGACACTAGCAGAGAACCTATCATCTGAGACCAGAGTGGTTTTTTGTACCAGGCTGTAAACATGTTTTTTTCTGCTGTGAAGTCGGCCATTTTAACATGGGAGTCTATGGGAAATTACTCGCTTTTGGAGCCAACCCCCAGCTGTTGCGGCGTGAATTACAAGTTTTGACACTTCCGCATGGGCTTCCACTTTGAGCCCCGAAGGTTGCCGCTTGGTCATTATAAACACATCCACAAGGTTTGTTGTGAATTGAGCAGTTTTATAAGCAAATAAAGATAAAGACTTTTTGTAAGTTAGTATTTTTAGTGTTTCAGTATTATCTGCATTAAGCAGTTTGGTTCATTTTTCTATGGGATTTGCCAGTTTTTTGTCTCTGTAAATGAGAGAAGGCCTCAGATAATGGAGGCTGTTAGTGTAGTAGCACCAGTATGTTTGACAAAACTGTTGTTTCACTTGTAATTAGTTTGTCACCGAGTTTTTGTTGAATCTGTCTCTGAAATAGTCATTAAGTGTTAAAATAGTTTAACAACCTGTTAAAATCCACAGGAAATCTCAACTACTTCATATTATTACTATATATACTGATTAGGGTTGGGCGATATTGGCAAAAAAATTAATCACGATTAATTGTGGCATTTAGCCGATAACGATTAATTTGACAATTAATTGATGACAGTTGCACTTACATGTTTTTGACTCTAAATTGGCACAGTGTTCTAGCATGATACCGACAAATCATCAGTCAAGTTAACTACTTCATTCTAACAGGCTAAGCTGGTGATTAGGCACCAACCAGCCATGGAAATATGTATTGATAATATTGAGGCACAAACTGCTTCAAAATAATAATGAAGCAAACATTTAAAGTAACTTTGTCCTTCAAATGTTTTTATCTTAAGGTCACAAAGCATGTCAACATTAAAATTAAACAGACAAATAGACAAATAAGTTCAGAAAAGTCACATCAGTGATTATTAAAGTTAAAAATGTGTCTGCGCAAATGAACCTGTGACTGGAATATGTCCCACACTAGTGCATGTTTTCACTCAGACTGTAGAACAGCAGCAGAAAAAACAAACAAATAAACAAACCGGACAATTTCACATTTAAATGTGTGTCTGTGCAAATCAACCTACGTTACGTTCTTCCAGCGCTTCGTTTGGTCGTAAGCAGCACAATGACTAAACGTACCGCGGATTCTCGGCTGAGTGGAAGTCTTTCCAATATCTGCTGGAGGAGACTTCGCTGTTGTAATGTTTCCTATCTTGCTGTGGAGTCCGTAAATAAAGATCGGAGTTCATTCATTTGATACGAGCAAAAATTCAGTTACTATAGCAACAACCAACGCTCCACGCTTCACCTAATGCATGTCGCGGCACTATATACAGCTGTAGTGTAGTGTTGTGTCCTCGTTGCGCTTTCTTCGTGCTCGGGCTTATGGTGACAGACGTTGAACTTATGTTAGAAACGTGCTGCTCCGCATTATTTAACTGAACACCACTGCCTTCCACCATTATTGTTATTGTGGGCTCACATGTGCGCGGGTGATGGTGAGACTACGCCGCACACAAAAATGCGTCATCATGACGAGGCACTAATCGCCGTAATCGATAAGTGGCAAATATTAATCGATTACAGTTTTTCTGACGATTAATTGCACACGATACGATTTTGCACAAGCCTAATACTGATGTACTTTTTTTCACATCCCACCCACAGAAGGTCCCCCCCCCACATTTTTAATGCTTCCTACGCCACTGACTAAATCATATTTTTACTTGTCAACAGTAATTAATTAATTGGTAATTAATTAATGTAAAATGAAAACTCACATTTCTTTATAGCTATTCAAGTCTGTGTGAGAGTAACTACAACTAACAATACTGTTTTGTACTACTACTGTTTTCAAGGGGAATGATGACTTCTTGCAGATCACCACAAAGCCGCTGCATTGAACTTCATGGCCCAGCTGAGTTGACATTCCTTATTATTGCCGAGGGGATAACTGGCTTAAAATGTCTACATGCAGCCTCTACTTTCACTCCTGCCTTACAGCCCCTGTACTTCTTCCTCAGCTCTCCCTGGACATTGGTCCTCAGTGCAGTGCAGTTCTAGAATGATTGCTTCTAAGAGTTTGAGCAGACAGCTGTTTACAGGGACTAAGTTGGAATATGAACTTATGTGCTGTAAATGTAAACATTGTTGTGACCTGATCTGGTCACCCCGGATTCCCAGACTCCGTCCCCGATGCACAGAACATTGAATGAAAACCAGTACTGATCAGTTTCAGTTTCGCCTTTATATAAAGGGAGAATGCACAGCTCAATACAGACCCCTCGATCTGCTCCTGCAGCTGACCATTTGCATTCTGTCCGTCCCATGCATTAGGCTCGTTTTATTAATCTTACAACAAGGTGTGGTTACATTTACATAGAAAGGCATAAAAGGTAATGTTTTTCAGTGAAACATGCATATTCAATAATCACAAGGTGGAGGGCGTATACGAAACTTAAAAGACATTGAAGTTCTCCCACTCGCATCTTTGATGTGAGTGTGTGTGTGTATTCCCACAGGTCCTCCTGCTACACGACCTTGAGTATATCTTATCTCTTTGGCAAGCTTGTGTTTTCATCTTTGGGGTCAACTTAAGGAGTTTGCAGTTCGAATTTCTAAACTAACCATTAAACATCAGAATACTTTATGGCCTCAGTCAGAGGTCTCGATCTATGAGCAACCATACACTTTTACCATATGTGCAAACAAACATATATTTTGACCAAGTTTGACCATATATTTCCACAATTCCCCCTTTTGGACTCTACTAAGAGTCCAACACAAAATAAGGAAAAAGAAACAACAAACGGTCACATCAGCAAATAGGAAAACACTGTGTGTAATCAAACAAAACTATGGGTAAAAGTGACATCTATATGTAACAACACTGTGAGTAAATGTCCAAACACCTGGTGTGTGCGTATGTGTGTCAAAACCATAAATGAAGGTGCAAAAAAGAAAAACTCTGTGAAAAATGTAGTGTATTAAAAAACATATCATGTGAGTACATAAAACGAAACATGTTATACATCATAGTATGTGTGGGTATTTTAATCGGTCGGTCTTTCACCGTTCCCGCCCCCAGATACTCCTAACAGCTCAAATATAATGACAATTGTCAGTTAGAATGTACAAAATTGTGTTTTTATCAGTTCATGTATGTGTTCCTGTCCGTCTGCCTCATCGTCCAGCACCCTGCCTGGTTCTCTGGTCCTCTCGTCCTCAGGATGTGTCTTCTTTCTTCGGATCCCTGGGGTTAGACTACCCGGGATCCTGGATTCCTGTCAGGGGATTATTCTGCCCCTTTTGTGACAGGATCCGTATCTGAATCAGCCGATTCAGACTTCTGCGCCCTCAGATCAGCGTGGACGTCCTGTAGAGATCATTGAGGCTCCTCTGCAGCTGCGCACTGGCTCCAGTGGAACCAAGTGTCCCCCTTTCCTCTCAGCCGAACCGCGTGTGAGGTGCGTTCCGTCACTTGATAGGGACCTGTCCACCTTGGCTCCGACCACTTCCTTTTATCACCTTCAGGAGGACCCACTCGGCTGTGTGTGGCTCCTTCTGGACTCACCATCTCTCCTTTGTCCTGTAATACAAATTCTAACACCAAAGCTTCAAATTCATTATATTATGGTTTATATTAATACCATACTGCATGCTTCTTCAGTCTCAGCCGGCCAGCTGGTCCAGGAAACTGTCGACCTGTAAGAAGCTCATAGGGTGTAGATTATATGGCGTTATTACCAGAACATCAATACAACAGATAATACTTGAACCCATATAAATTTGGTCTGTGCACAGATTTTAGCCAATTTTTGTTTGATGGATTGATTCATTCTCTCAACTTTGCCTTGAGACTGTGGGTGGTAAACTGTACCAAAGGCATGTTTAAGTCCCAGCATTGCCTCCACCTGCTGGAGGTCTTTATTTTTGAAGTGTGTGCCATTGTCAGATCTGATTTTCTCAGGAAAACCATGTCTGGGAATGTAGGTGTTAATCAGAAACTTAATGACTGTTTTACTGTCCTCTCTTTTTGCAGGACAGGCTTCTGGCCATCCTGAGTATGCATCAACACACATCAAAATGTATCTGTATCCTCTCACAGAGTCAACCATGTCAGTGTAGTCAATGATTATTTCTCTACCTGTCTTGGTCTCTAGAGGATATTTTCCAATTTCTGGTTTGATAGTCGGTCTGCCCTCACCTCGGCTCTCTGCGCTGACTGCTGTCCCTCTAATCTTTCTGCTTTCAGTGTTCTCATTTCTTCCCCTGTGTCTTCAACAACTGCGTATGCTGCTCTGAGTCCTTCTGTGTCATGTCTAAAACAGCACCCATCTGTGAACAGATTTCTGGCCTCTGAAAGAGGTGTGGCTTGTAAATCCATTCTGACTTTTTCTTCTCTGGTTACCCTCTCTACACATGTGTGTGGCTCTCCAGCTCCTATCTGCTCTGCCATGTTTATACCATCATGTGTGAAGGTGATGTTTGGTGCTTCTAAAATATTGCTCAACCTCCTCTGTCTCAATGAGGTGAGTGTGAATGTCTCTGAGTTCACGTATGCCACTACACTATGTGTTGTCAGTACATACAGCTGGTGTCCCATGACCATGTGTGCGGTTTTTTGAATTAGCTTAGCTATTCCTGCTGCGCGTTGTGTGCACTGAGGGTGTCTTTTCTCCATGTTGTCCAGGGGGACACTGATGTACATCAGTATTAGTCTCTCTCCCCCTTTTCTCTGGAACAGGATGCCATTGATGCAGGCATCCGTTCCAGAGACATCCAAATAGAAAGGTAAAGTGTAGTCAGGGGTGGCTAGTTCTGCTGCAGTGGCCAAAGATTGTTTAAGAGCAATGAATGCTTGTTCCGCGGCCTGCGTCCAATTTAGGCGAGCTGACACATTACGCATGCCATGTTCTTTGACAAGGTCTCTGAGAGGTTGTGTGAGGCCAGTGTAGTTAGCAACAAAGTTTCTACTGTAGCCAGTCAGACCGAGAAATGAGAGCATGTCCTTCACTTTATCAGGACGCGGATGATGCAAAATGGTAGAGTTGTGTGAAGGCGATATGCTGACTCCCTTTTGTGAAACAATGCGTCCTAAGAAAGCAACTTGTTTCCTGACTAATTGGAGTTTAGATTTGCTGACCTTAAAACCAGCTGTGGCCAGATGTTGCAAAACTGCGTGGCATCCAGGCAGATTGCTGCCGTTGGAGCTGCGATAAGAAGGTCATCAACGTACTGAATGAGTGTAGTGTTTTCTGGGAGGGTGCAGTGACTGAGTATCTGTTTCAAAACCTGATTAAAAATACCGGGGGAGAGCGCAAAACCTTGAGGTAGCCTGGTGTAGCGATACTGCGTTCCCTGATATGTGAATGAGAAAATGTCTCTGCATTCAGGTGCCAGAGGGAGACAAAAGAAGGCATTAGCTAAATCTATGCAGGTGAACCAGCTCTGTGAAGGATCCAGTTGGGCCAATGCCATGTATGGATTCGGAACTGGTACCGTGGGGGTTGACAGTGCAGCGTTAATGTCCCTCAGATCATGTGCCATGCGATATTTACCTGTCCCTTTCTTTTCTACAGGTAGGATGGGAGTATTCCAATCTGAGTGAGAGAGTTCCAGCACGCCGTTTTCAAAGAGTCCATGAATAGTATCTGCAATGCCAGCTCCGGCTGCTGGCTTGTGGGGATACTGTGGTATCCATAAAGGGCCTGGTGTGTTAATCTGAAACGTCACAGGTTCACAGTCCACCAGACCCACATCAGTGGGACCGTCTGCCCATAAACGTGGTGGCAAGCTGTCAATCACAGCCTGTGCCAGAGGATGATCAGTTTTCTCTCTACCATGATGTCTAGCAAGCAGTTCATGTGCCAGAGTGACAGTGTTCATAGTTGAAACAGTTATTTTGTATGCTTTAGCAGATGGAGAATACATGATTTGAGGTAAAGGTGTGGGTTGCCAGTCTGATTGCCCCATGGCACGTTTAACCATGCCACCTAGTTCTTTGGCCTGGTGGTTTGGATGTACAGCTAATGAGACGTGGGGATGCCCTTCGTCACTCATCATGTACCAAGACATTTGTTCTGGAGTGAGGTCCACACCGGCTGCCACGCCCTCAGGTGCCACAAAAATGTCTCGGACTGTAATAGACCAGTCCTGTCCCTCTAGGGAGTGCGCAAACTTCTCATGGTACCAATCAGTTTGCTGCCTGTCATAAAACAGAGTCACATGAGGGGGGTCAGGGGGAGAAACATATGGTTCGACCTGCGCTATCCAGGGCTTCCACTGCAGGTAGGCAGAGAGGATTCCTGGGTCAGGAATGGGTCAGTCACAGGTCTCATCAGATATTGTCCGCCTGTGTCTGCAACATTACAGTGGAACATGGTGCCGTCCGGCAGTGTCACTGTCAGCCCGTCTGGGCTGCACAAAATAGATGCTCCAAACTTAATCAGCAAGTCTCTCCCCAGTATATTCAGAGGCAGAAGAGGTGAGTGTACAAAACAGTGTGAAACAGTCTGATGTCCCAGCTGAGCAGTCATGGGAGTGGTTATAGGCAGAGTCTGTTTATCCCCAGAGAAGCCCATCACAGTGATAGAGTTGCTGGACAATTCCATAGAAGATGAGTGAAACAATGTAGAACAGGTGGCGCCAGTATCCACCAGAAAAGGCAGTGTCTCATCCTCTACTTGCATAGATAACATCGGATCTGCCGTAACGATGTAATCTGAGCTGCTCTGTGGGGTGTGTCATTGTTGTGAGAAGTCACAATCCCACTGTTCCCAGCCGGAAACAGGAAACTGTCCAGTGAATGGAGGTCCTGGGGGGCGGGAGGAAGCCCTCCGTGGACCAGACGCTGCACGTCCTCAGGCATACTGTCCCTGTCTGTGTGGACAGTCTTTGGCCCAGTGTCCCAACTCCTCACAGTAATAGCAGCGGTCACGACCTGGGTCTCCCCTCGGCTGTCCCCTAAGTGTTCCACCCCTTCCGCGCCTGCCTCTCCATCTGCCCCTCCCTGATCCGTACCCCCTGTAGGACCCCGTAGGCTGCTGATAATCAGGAGAATAAGGTGGTGGAGGCACCCAAGGTGTGACAGGAGGTGCGTCAGAGCTTTCAGTGACAACCATGACTTTATTATTTTTATCTTTCTTTTTGTCATTGGCCTTCTGTCTGGCCTCAGTCAATTGCAGTTTCAATAATTGTGCTTGCAAATCCTGGACATCCTTACTGTCAGCTTGTGCTGCCTCTTGGGCATGAGCCAAATGATGCACTAGATGTCTCTCCCACACACTGGAATCACACCCTGCCATGTCTGGGTTATTATCCATGGCAGTTTTTACGGTCTCAGGGACCCCGTTTAGGACGGCGGAGGTAATTTATCCACTAGTGCCTGTACATCACCTAGTGGGAATGGACGATATTTGATCTGGTGTTCAGTTTGAATCAGTGGTAACTGATGGTTGAGTGTCTGTGTATTATCATGTCCTTGAGATCTAGTTGTCATGCGGTGTGTTCTGCTTCTGTGTGCTAAGTGTTCAGCTTCATGTGTTTTCAACCACTCCTCAGTAGCCTTGGCCTGTCTCTGTAATAAATCAAACGTGTCTCCCTGCTCCACGGACCAAACACCCTCGACCTGCATCTGAACTCCAGCTGTCCTCCCTTCCTGTGATCCATCTTTCCACACGCCTCCCACGTGAAGTGTAGCGTCTCCAAATTGGGGGTTAGCGTGTGCATATGTGTGTGGTGTTAAGTCCTGAGCTATAGCAGCCCGCAACTCCTTTAATTCTTCCTGCAACTGTTGCACCTTGTCTATTTCTCCCTGCTTTGTGTTCACAATGTCTGGTGTCTGTATTCTGTGTGACAGCGGGGCTTCAGCTGCAACACATAGTGCTCTGTCGCAGCTCGGTTCTCTCTCCTTTCGCAGCTGGAAAGGTGAGAGGTCAGGGGCCTCTGGAGGCCCTTCACGGGTGCTCACTCCCGAGGGTAAAGCAGACACACTACTCACTTGGGACGTGTGAGAGCTGTCATCAGACCACGCCTCAGGGGAATCAGGCATGTCTGTTATGGCCAGTGTGCCTTGAGTTATTTGTAAAACTGGATATAATCCAGCGGATGAATGAGAGGATGGTGGTGCAGTAGGAGGGGGTGGTGTATACGGTGGGGGATCCTTATGTTTTTCTGCTTTGGCATCCTGTGTTTTGGGCTTCTCAGTCATGAGGTGAGTTACACCCTGACCTATCAAAGCCCATCGCGCCCACTGAGCACTCTTCTCCTCTGCTTTTTCCTGCTCCCTCTTAAATCTCCCTTTCTTAGACCAACCACACTGCTCTGCACTCTTCCTGGCCTTCTCCCTCTCTGCCTTCGCTTCACCCTCCTTTCTCCAAAACTCCTTCTGTAAACAACCTCTATCTTTCATGCCACGGCCTATTTCTCCCAACAAATTAATGACTGCCTCCCTCATCTGAGTCATCTCTTCTGATGCGGTTTTAGAGTCAAAAGCCTGATGCAGCGCTTTCTCTAAAATAATCAGTTGAGCTTCTACTGTTTTTAGTGGGCTGTTCGGACCCCACCCATCATCAACAGTGTCTCTGTTAAAATCTCCGTCCATGTCGTCAGTCATCAAAGTCTCAGTCATGTGATTACGTGAAAATTAAAAACTAAAGCTTAATAAGTTTGTGTTATTCGCAAAACTGTGCTCAGAAGAATTAACAAAACTATATTGTTAGAAAAGTTCACAAACTATGTTCACATCAGAAATATATACAAAAGTATGTGCACAACAAAAACACTAATCCAGTCCGTGAGTGAACCTACTTCAACAGGCCACTGCTTTACGTTTACACCAATTAAGGTTTCCAGCAGTGCTGCTGCTTCAGTTCACCTCGTCTCTGGCATTCATACACATTCCACACTCATGCTTTACCCATTTATACTGCGAGCTCTGTGTGTGTGTCAGTACTGTATCTTCACTTCTCTTTGTTTCTCTTTAGGGGTGCTTCATGAACTCACAGGACTTATTCTCTGGTCTTGCCGTCCAGTGTAAGAACGGCTCACAGTTATTTCATTATTTATTCTCTACTCTCTGGTCTTGTCGTCTTTATCTCAGACGACTCACAGTTATGAGTCTCAGAGTTCCTTTCTTTTCTAGATTCTGGCCGACTGAGAAATATGGCACGCTGTGTCCCTGGTACTCAGTCCAATGGATTCGAGACTAGCCTCTGTCCGTGACACCAGAATCTTATATATCTGTAATTTGGAAGCCTGTAGACTTACTACAACTCCCGCCTAACTAGTGCGGTCATTGTTTCAGTTTCCAGTCAGTCCAACATTCATACCATGTGTTTTTGCCTGGTCTTGTTCCTTTTTCTCTCTTTTTTTGTAGTGATTTAGGGTTCCTCAAGCCCCGGGCCTCAAACCCAGCTTTTCCGGCCTCTCGTCAGAGCACCGGTGGAGTCGCCACACTCAGGATTTTCTGCTACCCCTTTTTCTCTTAAATTCTCTTAATCCTCTGCAGGCATCATTTACTTATCTCTTAAACAGCTGTAGTCATTACTCATTCACCGTAGTCATAATTCATTCACTTACGGTTATTTCACTGTAGTCATTATTCATTCACTTACAGTTATTCTCTTAAATTCATTCAGTCAATGTTCTTTTTTACTTTTACAGACAGATTACTACTAAGACTCGGGACACGTTACATTTTAGAGTAGTCAATGCAGATATAAAAGGTCTGCTTACCTTATTGTTGCCGGCACGTGTCCTCTGTCTGTTCGTAATCGGCCCCTGTGTTCAATTGACGGATCTGAGGATGATTTTTGCCCTTGATCCCATGGACGAGCCCCCAAATTGTTGTGACCTAATCTGGTCACCCCGGATTCCCAGACTCCGTCCCCGATGCACAGAACATTGAATGAAAACCAGTACTGATCAGTTTCAGTTTCGCCTTTATATAAAGGGAGAATGCACAGCTCAATACAGACCCCTCGATCTGCTCCTGCAGCTGACCATTTGCATTCTGTCTGTCCCATGCATTAGGCTCGTTTTATTAATCTGACAACAAGGTGTGGTTACATTTACATAGAAAGGCATAAAAGGTAATGTTTTTCAGTGAAACATGCATATTCAATAATCACAAGGTGGAGGGCGTATACGAAACTAAAAGACATTGAAGTTCTCCCCCTCACATCTTTGATGTGAGTGTGTGTCAGGTCCTCCTGTTACGACCTTGAGTATATCTTATCTCTTTGGCGAGCTTGTGTTTTCATCTTTGGGTCAACTAAGGGGTTTGCAGTTCGAATTTCTAAACTAACCATTAAACATCAGAATACTTTATGGCCTCAGTCAGAGGTCTCGATCTATGAGCAACCATACACTTTTACCATATGTGCAAACAAACATATATTTTGACCAAGTTTGACCATATATTTCCACAATTGACAGACTGGTGTTTATAGTAAGTGTGTAATGTGGCTGAGGGACAGACTAAAGCTGTGAGAATGCACCTGCTGCTTGTTCTTGGTTTGTGCTGACTTTGCCTCTATGCTGCTTCAGACTTGTTTTTGTGTTATGCTGTTCATTACATTAAGCAGTGAGGCTGTCTACAGAAGACGTGATCTGAACTTTGTCAGTCATGGCCTCTGGCAGCCATTTTGTCTTGTGCTCCCATGTCAGCCATTTTGTTTCTGTTAGGTGTTTATCAGGCTTACAAAGTGGCTGACAGATGACTGTGGATAATCAGCTACCTCTCTGTAGTAGTAACATGGATGCTAATGTGTGGGTTAGCCTTTTTTAGCTCATTGACATGTGGTTGTAGATCGCAGGGACCTTTCTGTGTTTGTGGGTAATTACCAGAAGTCCTGGATTAGTAATGAACTTTAAATAACAAGTACAGCTCCCAGTCTGCTAACAGGGTCACTCACACACCATCAGTATGACCTATATGCATCATGGTGATGGTTGTTTCTTGACCTGTGTTTATTTTGCAGCCATGCTGATTCATATTTGTTACTTTTTGTATGCTATGCTGTTGTAAATTGAGCTGCCTGACACCTATGCACAGCACCGATGATCCTGAACTTGTATTAATCACATACTCAGCTGCTTGTGCTTCCATGTCAGCCATCTTTTTTCTGATAGAAGGTTTTCAGGCTTACAAAATGGCTGACAGATGTCTGTGGATAATCAGTCCCTCTTTACTTAGTAATATTGATGCTAGTGTGTGGGTTAGCCTATTTTTATTTATATTGATTGGCAAACTAGGAGCTGTACTATGTCAAAGATCTGACTAGGGGTGGGCGATATGGCAAAAATTTCATATCACGATTCTTTAATGATAAAATCACGATCTCGATTTTATCACGATTTGTTTTTACATTGACACTAATTTGCATGTTTCTGTGTAAATGACGTCAGGTAGCCTGCTCTGTCACCTCTCAAAAACTATCAGTAGATTTTAAAGGCAAACAACAACTGATAACGTGCACTCAGTATTAGTTTTCAATACACATGAAAATTTAAATAACAAAACAAAACAAAATAAAGTTTTATTTCAAATAGGTTAAAAAGAAGACTAATGTAATTCTGTAAAGTATTAAGTAAGTAACTCTTAAAGTTCAATGTGATTTAGAACAAATGATCAAACTTTAATGGGAATCATATCTAAGGACAAACGGAGCTGCTGCTGTCACCTCTGTCCACCGTTTACTAGAGTCCTCATGGAGCCTCTTCATCAAATGCCTGCGTTATTGTTTTGGTGACGTCATTAGCTGTTGCCTCTGTCTGCATCTGATGCACACACACACACACACAGGTGTAGAAGAGCTGCTGACGGCACAACAGCAGCGAACCTGAATATAACGAGCTGGTAATGTTCAGAGAGGTGGGCGTGTACGTGCTCGTAGCATTATAATACACGCGGCCCTTCCACTGCGACACACGTCGCGCGCACACACACACACAGGCTTAGAAGACGCGCCGCTGCTGCCAGCAGAAACAGTACCGAACATAAAGGTGGAGTTCGTTTTAGGGACCAGTTGCTCCGTTCTCTTTTCGTTTTTAGCCGTTGCTTCCTAACAGGGAGGCTGTCATTGGTTGGTCGTGTTCACATTAAGCGCACTGAGAGTTGGACGAGGAAAAAAACTCATGCGTCTGCGCGAACATAGAACTGCAATTAATAGAACGTGCTCTATGGACGATAAAATGATCTGTCCATTCTGGTAGATCGCCGATACGTTCAAATCCTTCATGATCATTTATCGTCAAATCGCACAGCTCTAGATCTGACTGTGGTGTGGTTTTCTGTGTGATATAAGATTCTACATTCACCTCTTTGCTGCTGGGTGTTTTAGCCTGTCTGACAATATCAGCAGTGAATTCTGAGTGTGGCTGCTTTCATAGACAGACTGATTTTTGTCTTATATGTTTGTCATCATTAATGAAGCTGTGTGGGACAGTGTAATCAGTGCTGCTGAGATTGTGTATGTCATAGTGGGGTGTGCCATGTTTGACATGTGATTAGTACAGTGTGTGATAAGAGATCAGACTTGATGTGTGCTGTGTAAAGTGGATGGAGTCAGGTGTCATAATCTTACCTGCTTTATTTAATGTGTGGATTTGTGCCTTGTATGTGAATAGGTTGTCAGTGTGTTGATCTGAACTTCTGTCAGTCACTGACTCTTCTTTTGGCATCCATTTTGTGTTCTTCCATGGCAGCCATTTTGAGTCTGTTAGAAGGTTTTAAGGCTCAAAATGGCTGAGTGACAGTGTCTGGATCATGGCTGTTTCATGCTGTTATGTTGTAATTAACCTTAATGAAACAGTGTTAATGCAACAGAGAGCCTTCATTTCTGTAAGGCTGTGTGTATCATGAGCTTTGTCTCTCCCTCAATGACATGATGAAGCTACTGTGTCACATCCTGTCATTACAACTACAGCTGCACCGGTTGATTAATGTGATTTAATAGTATGTGAAGCAACCTGGTCAATATTAGTCATCTTCTCTGCTTTGCTCCTAAATTATGGAGCTGTGATGCTGCCCACCAATGATCCTTGACTTTTGTCAGTCACACACTCTGCTGCCTGCCATTGTCATTCCATGTCAGCCATTTTGTGTCTGTGGTAAAGTACAGTGTATTGTTGCTGACAACACATGCTGTAGAGTTCTATAGGTGACCAGGTGTATCTGCATATTGGTAGTATTGATGGTGTGGGAACATTCAGATCTTCAACAGTGCAGCCACATTGGAAGGACATGCTATATTCTACTCTAATCTATGTATGTTGATGAAGATTCTCAGTCATCCAGGTCATCATACGTAGAGAAGATTGAAGCAAGGCGTCTGGACTTGTAGAGTTTTCTTGAAGACGTTTCTCTGCTCCTCCAAGCAGCTTCGTCAGTTCTAACTGTTTGGTGGGAAACATGGTTTATATGTGGTTTACAGACCTATGTGGGTGGGTCTGGGTCAAACTTAAAAAACTTAAAAAACAATAGCACTAAATGTTTCCATACTTACCTGTGATGATCTGGCTGACTGGGCCAGGTGTGTCTAACGACTGGCTAACGACTATGAGACTACCGGAGGGGGACTGGTTGACAGCCCTTTGTCCTTACTGTGAGTACGTGCATACTTCCTGGGAATGGATGGAATCACTGCATTGTATGTGGTAGAAAGATGATGTCTTGTTTACTTGCATCCCTACATCAGAAGCCACAGAGATGGTAAGGACATGCCTCACACAAGACAGCACACTCAAGGAGAGAACCAACCTAACGCCAGGCCACATCTGTGACCTGCTGGACCTCTGCCTGACCACCACTTATTTCCAGTACAATGGGAACTTTTACAGACAGAAGCACGGCTGTGCGATGGGATCACCTGTGTCAAAGGAAAAATGGTTTGCGTTCTGATGATACAATTTACCTACATAGCCCCAACAGTTATGGTATTGTTCCAGCCTCAGACCTTTCATATGGTAAATTGACAGGCTATTCTTTCAATGGCTTCATACTGTTATTGTTCATTTCCAGGCTTTTCATATGTTGTATTTTAAGGTATTATTGAATACCCTAAAAATATGAATATTATATTTTTCTTGTCTTCAGCACTTTCTGTTCGAGGCCGGTTCTAGGCAGGGGCAAGAGGGGGCAGTGCCCCCTCAAATCAAAGTTTTAGACGTTGAGAAAGCACATGTTAATATACTCACAAATTTAATATATTACGCGTTGACAAAATTATCATCGGTAGCGGAAAAATCTGACAAGAAGGGGCACTTTTTATTAGCATGTCTGTCCGTCCACTGTGTGTATTCACAGGCTGCAGCGCACACACACACACACCCTGAGTAAACATCCAATCAGCGTCCAGAGCCGTCGCAACACGGTAGGCAAACCAGGCAATTGCCTAGGGCCCCGAGCATGAGAGTGCTCGCCCTCCCCCTCGCCCCCACGGGGCCCTGTGACAGCTGCTGGAAGCAGAGAGGAGCGGCTCGTTCAAAATAAAGGAGGAAGCACACACTGCAGGCTGCAAGGAAAGGAGCAGAGGACAAAACAAGAGAGGGAAGAGTCTGTAACACAGCTCAGCCTCATCTTACTCCACCACTGTTTGTCTTTTTCACATTGTATCACTTAACCCTCATGTGTTGTTCGGGACATTTTTGTCCTCTGAGAGAAATTTTTCTGTTTATTTTGGCCATAACTTTGTCAATATGTGGATAAATTGAATAATTTTTCCTCAATAAGCTTAATTTTACATAAATTTTGTTAATATGATTTTAAAATTTTTCATAGGTCAACGGTACACTGTGGGCAAATTTTACCCCCTAATGTGTTGTTCAGGGACAAAAACGTCCCCTAACCTTAACGGTTTTAAAAATATATTAGATAAATATTTTTTTGAATTTTTTTTGCATAGACCTTTTAATTAACTTCAGTTCTAATCAACAGTAGTGAAAAAATCATTTTCCCCCAGGATTTTAACCCTTTAATCACCAATTTTATAAGGGGTGGTGCTGAAAATTGAAAAAAAATTATTAGTTTTTGCACAGCACTGGATTTTCTTTTTTTCTCCCATTTTGTCCCATAGACTTACATTATAAACACACTTTTTTTGACTGCACAGCCATGGCACTACATAATCATGCATTCTTGATTGTTGGTGGTTTACCCTGTTGGTAGGAGGTAACATTTGTGATTTTTACAGTTAACAACTTAATTACCATATTAACCCTTTACCTGCAGGCCTGTGCTCATGTAGTGTAGTTTCTGGCTTGTATATGGAGTTATAGGGAGTATTTTAGCACATAATTGTGTGTCTACACACTGTGTGTGTATGTTAGAGAGGAAGAGAGCCATTTGCACACTGTCAGGGAAGGAAAGTCAGGAAAATAAAGTTACTAAGTAAGTGAAGTGTACCTAATTCAGACGTACAACGGCGATGCATAAGCATGTAAAATGAAAACATCCAGGAGTTCTGGCGTCTGAAGTTGTGGATGGGTAAAATAGCTGTTTTTTTTTTTTTAGCTTTCGGAAAACATGTCCTCCAGTAGAGTGACTTTACTTTTAGGTTAGTGTCTCAGTTGAGATCACTGAATTAGTCTAAGTGAAGTCTAAGTGCCCCTTTTCCATGGTGTGTTGCGCTCCACACGACCATACGTACATGTGCATGTTACTAAATAGACACCATAGATAGATAACTTGATAACATAATAAATAATCATTGACTAACTAAATCTAATCTACAGTTTAGTCCCCTACTAAAATTAGTATTAAAAGTAGTTTAGTAAAGTAAAGTAAAGTAAATTTGTTGCAGCCCTAAAAGTAAGCGCCGGGCCCTTTGATGCTGAGAGGTTCAGACTAAACAAAACAAAAACACTAGTGGACTTGCATGCATCCTCCTGGTCATTTAATGGTGACAAGAGCAGCAAGCAGCATGAAGAGAGGATTCACCTGTGCATGAGTGAAGGATTCACTTGTGAACGAATGAAGGATTCACTTGTGAATGAATGAAGGATTCGCTTGTGAACAAGTGACGGATCTACTTGTGCAGCCTTCACAGCTTCACAGCCTGGCCCTTCATAGAGCCAGGCTGCACAATCATTTCCAGAGATTGTGCACAAGTGAATCCTCTCTTCATGTTGCTTTCTGCTCTTCTCACCATCAAATGACCACAAGGTCACATGTAAGACCACTTGCCTTTTGTTTTGTTTAGTCTGCACTTGGAGACATCAAAGGGCCACACATGCATAGCAACACTTTCTTTGTTTTTGTTTACTATGAAGACTCTGTGGTTGTGTGTACTCACAGACAACAAGATCAGTGTGCAAATGGCTCTCTTCCTCTCTAACATACACACACAGTGTGTAGACACACAATTATGTGCTAAAATACTCCCTATAACTCCATATACAAGCCAGAAACTACAGTACATGAGCACAGGCCTGCAGGTAAAGGGTTAATATGGTAATTAAGTTGTTTACTGTAAAAATCACAAATTTTACCTCCTACCAACAGGGTAAACCACCAACAATCAAGAATGCATGATTATTTAGTGCCATGGCTGTGCAGTCAAAAAAAGTGTGTTTATAATGTAAGTCTATGGGACAAAATGGGAGAAAAAAAGAAAATCCAGTGCTGTGCAAAAACTAATAATGCAATAAAGTCCATTCTTCCAGAAAGAATCCAGTCCACATTCACCTTTTCTATTAAAAATGAGCCATATTGTGTGTTTTTTTTAAATTTTCAGCACCACCCCTTATAAAATTGGTGATTAAAGGGTTAAAATCCTGGGGGAAAATGATTTTTTTCACTACTGTTGATTAGAACTGAAGTTAATTAAAAGGTCTATGCAAAGAAATTTCAAAAAAATATTTATCTAATATATTTTTAAAACCGTTAAAGTTAGGGGACGTTTTTGTCCCCGAACAACACATTGGGAAAAAAAAAGGAAAATCCAGTGCTGTGCAAAAACTAATAATGCAATAAAGTCAATTTTTTTACTGATGTTTGACATGACCAAGACTGTAATAAAGGTTAAAAAGAATCCAGTCCACATTCACCTTTTCTATTAAAAATGAGCCATTTTGTGTGTTTTTTTTTTCAATCTTCAGCACCACCCCTTATAAAATTGGTGATTAAAGGGTTAAAATCCTGGGGGAAAATGATTTTTTCACTACTGTTGATTAGAACTGAAGTTATTTAAAAGGTCTATGCAAAAAAATTTCAAAAAAAATATTTATCTAATATATTTTTAAAACCGTTAAAGTTAGGGGACGTTTTTGTCCCCGAACAACACATTAGGGTAGTGTTTGCGAACAATGCATGAGGGTTAAACACTTTTAGAGACGCAGGCTTCACGTCACTACAGCCTCCTTCATACTGCAGCCTGAATGTTCACTGTGAGTCGCTCTGCATACAAACATCTGCTAAATGAGTTACAAACGTCAATATAATGACGTGATATAAAACTTAAACGTATAAAAACGTAAATGAAGCTGTAAAGTAGCTTGTTAGCTCATGCAGCAACAGTGTGTAGCTGCTATGCTAATGATACTTTAGCTTGTTTAGCATTAAGCTAAGTGCTGCTGTTACAACTTACTGTTAATGACTGAGTTACTGAGTTAATGACCTCTAAACCACAGCAGGAAAAACTAATGTATATATTTAGTCTATTTAGTCTTTATTAATGCTCAGGTGTTTCTCTGTAAAGGACAAGCTAGTTAATTATTGTCATATAGTTGTGTTATTTTATGGCTTTTTTAAATGTTTTTCATCAGGTGCTGTGCTTAAACACCTGTCTGTGTCTCCTCATGAAGATGCCACAACCTCCACATAATAATCTGGATTATTTACAGTGTCAGGCTGATCATTATGGTCTTATACCACACAGGTCATGTGGAGCCCTGTGAGGAAACTCCAGAGGACGTCCCAGCAGCAGTCCAACACCTGAGAGCCTCCACTCCTTCCTCTGCTCCTCCTGCACCTGACCTGGTAACAGGAAGGGTCCAAGGTGTCCAGGTCTCACTGATGATCCTGCACTGTGGACAAACTTAATAATAACAATACTAGTCATCATATCTTGTGTTGTCAGTGGTGGAGGAAGTACTGATGTTTAGTACTTAAGTGAAAGTACAATTACCCAGCAAAATATATACTCAATATATACTCAAGTAAAGTAGATGTGCTACATCAATGAGCCTACTTAACCAAAGTCTCAAGTACTTACTTTCAATTTCCAAGAGTTTAAATCGAGACAATTGGACTCAAGGATTGTTTTTTTTTTAACATGGGGATACATAAAAAATACATGAAAAATTACCTAAGTACAGTAACAAAGTACAAATACTTAGTTACTTTCCACCACTGTGGACAGTCTTCAGAAAATATATATTTCTATGATGAATTTTGATTGTGTTGTACAGGTTTTTTATATGTCCTTAAGATAATATTTTCATATGTGTGTTCCACATTATATTAATAAAAAGGTTGCTTATATAATCATCACTGTACATGTCTTTGTGTTTGGGGCGGCACTTCTATAGAATCTAGTAGCCCGTAGGGCCCCAGTGTTACCTTCTCGCCTAGGGCCCCTATAGTGTCAAGCAATGGCTCTGTTCAAGAGTTAACAAGACACAGGTGACAACAATCAAACCCTTTGCAGTGCGCAGTGCGGACTTTGCAGTGCACAGTGCGGACCAGTGCAGTGTGCAGTGCGGACTTTGCAGTGCGCAGTGCGGACCAGTGCAGTGTACACTTTGCAGTGCGCAGTGCGGACTTTGCAGTGCGCAGTGCGGACTTTGCAGTACGCAGTGCGGACCAGTGCAGCCTTTGCAGTGTGCAGTGCGACCTTTGCAGTGCGCAGTGCGGACTCTGCGGTGTGCAGTGCGGCCTTTGCAGTGCAGACTTTGCAGTGTACCCTTTGCAGTGCGCAGTGCGGACTTTGCAGTGCACCCTTTGCAGTGTGGACTTTGCAGTGTACCCTTTGCAGTGCGCAGTGCGGACTTTGCAGTGCAGCCTTTGCAGTGCGAGTGCGGACTTTGCAGTGCACCCTTTGCAGTGCGCAGTGCGGACTTTGCAGTGCGGACTTTGCAGTGCGCAGTGCAGACTTTGCAGTGCACCCTTTGCAGTGCGCAGTGCGGACATTGCAGTGCACCCTTTGCAGTGACTTTGCAGTGATTGCACACTGCAAAGGGTGCACTGCTAAGGGCGCACTGCACATGCAAAGGCCGCACTGCACACTGCAAAGGCTGCACTGCGCACTGCAAAGTCCGCACTGCGCACTGCAAAGGCCGCACTGCACACTGCAAAGGGTGCACTGCACATGCAAAGTCCGCACTGCGCACTGCAAAGGCCGCACTGCACATGCAAAGGCCGCACTGCACACTGCAAAGGCTGCACTGGTCCGCACTGCAAAGTCCGCACTGCACGAGCCGATATTTTGTGGCCCCCCACTTGACATCAAAGTTTAGTGTTAGTGCGGCCCGCACATTTTTCTCACACGCACTTATTTACTGAGTCCGCACTGCGCACTGCACACTGCAAAGGCTGCAAGTTTGAAGCCGTTTGGAGCAAGGTCTCTAGGTGACAGCGACCGAATATGAAGTAGGGTGCACTGCGCAGTGCGGACTTTGCAGTGCGGACTTTGCAGTGCGCAGTGCGGACTTTGCAGTGCAGCCTTTGCAGTGTGCAGTGCGGACTTTGCAGTGCGGACTTTGCAGTGCGGACTTTGCAGTGCAGACTTTGCGCACTGCAATGTCCGCACTGTGCACTTGCACTGCTAAGGGCGCACTGCACATGCAAAGGCCGCACTGCACACTTCAAAGTCCGCACTGCGCACTGCAAAGGCTGCACTGCACACTGCAAAGGGTGCACTGCACATGCAAAGTCTGCACTGCGCACTGCAAAGGCCGCACTGCACACTGCAAAGGCTGCACTGGTCCGCACTGCAAAGTCCGCACTGCACGAGCCGATATTTTGTGGCCCCCCCACTTGACATCAAAGTTTAGTGTTAGTGCGGCCCGCACATTTTTCTCACACGCACTTATTTACTGAGTCCGCACTATGCACTGCAAAGTCCGCACTGCACACTGCAAAGGCTGCACTGCACATGCAAAGTCCGCACTGCGCACTTCAAAGTCCGCACTGCGCACTGCAAAGGCCGCACTGCAAAGTCCGCACTGCAAAGGCTGCACTGGTCCGCACTGCAAAGTCCGCACTGCAAAGGCCGCACTGCACACTGCAAAGGCTGCACTGGTCCGCACTGCGCACTGCAAAGTCCGATTCGTTATACTCTGTTTATAGTCGTATTCATCTTGTGCATTTTTATCACCAACACCTTGCAGCTGTGGAGCTGACTGACTGTTAAAGGTGAACTGTTATCAGTGTAGTATTCTAGTGTGACCCATTTCAGGGTAAGTCTGACCTGGAAGTGGTCGAGCTGCGGGCAGAGTTTGTCCTGAAGCTCCGCTGGGTGGAAGGAGTTCAAGGAGGAGGTGGAAGAGACACATTGGCCTGTGAGGGGTAATAGAGAGGAGCATTAAAGGGTACGCTGCTGTGGCTGCATTAGTCCTGCTGTTTGAGCTGTTCTGCACCTGCAGGAAGTATTTCTCCAGCGCCGGTCTGACGTCTGGGTTTTTCTCCATGGCCTCATTCAGCATCTTGTCAATAACCTTGTTAAATTCCTTCAACTCTGTCACTTTAATGTCCTTCTCTTCAAAAGTCTCACTCTTGGTGTTTTTTGCTGAGCGGATTTGTTTGGTCAGCTTGGAGCACTGGAAAACAGCAGGACATTACAGGTGGTGTTCTGTATACACACACAACACCCCCTGTGTTTACTGCCACGTCATGAAATGAGCGGTTGATTTTAAACCTGTTTTGTGGCTCTGTCGAGTTTCTCCTTCTGAAATGTGATGTCTTTGTTCAGTTTCTCCAGGAGTGTCTGATTTATTCTCATCTTTTCTCCCTCCTCTTGGTCCTCTTGTCCTGGAAACAGACACACACCCATGAATACACTAAAGCTGAACATGCACATACACAGAGATTCATACGAGATCAATGTCAGGCAGATAGTTTAATAGATAGTTAAAAGTTTATTTTTGGTCTAAAGCTTTCACAGGGGCGCTACATAATACACCCTCTGTATTCCCTGTAGTATTGTGCAGTGATGGCTGCACAAAAGAGATGCAGCTTTAGGCCACATGGTCTGTGGGCGACTTCTACAAAGGAGGGATCTGTGTGCTCCATGGGTGCTGGACTAAGTGTGTAAATGATTGATTCTCTAACTTGGCCCAAAGCATATCCATCACTGTGTTGCAGTGATAATACACTGACTTCCAACAAAAAAACAGTAATTTAACTATTACTGCCTGCTGAATGTTGACCATTATGCTAATAATATATGAGCTAACAAAGTATTTGCATGGTTAAGATCCAGTTAATCCAGAATCAGTCTGAATGTAACCTGAGCCGTCGAAGACTAATTGCTTCGTTCTCAGTGATCTGCTCTACACTGGCTATAAACAACAATAACCTGCATGTCCTGTTGGAGCTCCTGGATCGTTTGTTATCCTTCAGCTTCACTTCAGCAGCTCTCAGCTGCTCCTCCAGCTTCAACTTCTCCTGATAGTCCGGACCTAAAACGAAAACAAATTACATCGTGGCCAATTAAAGCTGCCACCATCATTTAACATCAATCAATCAACAAGTATACAGTTGAAGAGGGCTGTGGCTGGTTTACATACTGGATTCTTCAGCTTTGTTGAAAGATTTGCGGTATACAGAGTTAGAGTTGCTGAACGGCTGGTTGGTGTTCTCCAGAGCTCTCTTTTCCTGCTCCAGCTTGTGGATTTTAGCATCCAGCTCATCACCCTTCTGCTTAAGTTCCCCTTTCTCTTGTGCAACCTGGTGAAAAGCACACACAGATGATGCAAAAGTCTGGAACCATGGTGTGTGCTTCAGTAGACTATGTGTGAAGAGCTCCGACCTTAGTGATGTAGTAAGCCTGTGACTGCTCCCCCTCCGCCTCAGGACCTGCCTTGGTCAGGGTCACAACCTCAAAATGTTTCTTAATGGTTTCAGTCTTGGACAGTTTCTCATTGAGTTCAGCACTGAGACACAATGATTGACATTGAGTGATGTGACAAACCTTTGAGAACTGAGTGATTTGTTTTTTTTTTACCTGAGTCTCTGCCTCTCCTGTTCACCGAGCTTCAGCTGCTGGCTGAGCATTTCTTTGTACACCTTGATCTCATCCTCCCTCTCTGTCATAGCTTTCTGCAGGTTCAGCTTCCTCTTCTCCAAAGACAGCACGCCGTCTGCCTTGTTGTACAGCAGATCCCTCATACGCTCCACCTCTAGCTTCATAAACTTGTGCTCCACCATGCTGTCCTGATAGGGAACCCATGAGTTTAAAATCACAGTGCATACAGCCTTTCTGTCCATTCTTAGCTTTGAGGAAAATCTACTTCAACCTTCAGTTTCTCCTCCAGCGCAGCATTGTGGATCTTGGCTTCCTTCAGTCTAAAATACACAGAAACATAAAACAGACATTGTGTAGTACATTACCACAGCTCCAGTCAATACACACACAGAGCCCTGCTGTGATACACTGACTTGTCATTGTAGTCCTGGATGTCCTTCTTCATCGTGGATATGTGGGACGTCAGCATCTTCACATCAGAGGTTGTTCTCTCTAGGTTGCCTTTGCAGCTTTTCAGCTGCAGGACACACGAGAGTCAGTTCACTTATAATAATATAAATATGAAGGCAGTTTATTATTAGTCCACATTCAGCACCTCATCCTGCAGCCTGCCACAGTCACTCTCCTGCTCCTTCAGCTCCTGCTGCAGTTTTACTGCCTGTTTGTTGGCCACCGCTGACTTCCTCTCGGTTTCTTTCCTGTTGTTCCTCTGGATCTCCATCAGGTGCTTCTTCTCTGCAATGGCGGCCCTGTTTTCCCTCAGCTTCTGGTTGACTTTTGCAAGTTGCTGCAATAATAATTTAAAAGAAAAGACTCCTGTGTGAATTCACTCTAGAATGAATGACCAGTAGATGTTTAATGTCCCATGCTTTACCAGTGCACACTGCTGCATCTCAGCATCTTGTTGCTTCATGTACTTGATAGTGTTTTCCCACAGGTGGGTAAGCTGCTGTGTCTCCAGGTGAGCCTGCTGCAGATTCTCTGTCACCTTATCCAATGCAAGCTGGTACGACAGCAGAGGGATTTTATTGGGAAACCACAACTGCCTACACATACTGTTAGTAATAACACCATGGATGTGCTGTGTTTTTACACATTACCTGGGCTAATTTTGTCTCAGTCTTCTCTTTATCGAGTGCTTTGAGCTTTTCATTGGCCTCCACAGACTTCTTCTCTATCGCCAGAATGAGCGACTGCACCAGGGGAGGTTAGACAGCTGTTAGCTGATGATAACTCAAAGCTGTAAGTGCTGCAGAAGAGAGATGTTTTCATCTCTTTACCTTGATCCTCTGCTCATCTTGCTGAGCGTATTTGTTGATGGCCATCGTGTCCTCATATTTGCCTGCTGACTCCTCCAAAATGCAATCCATTGTCTGCTGGTCCCAGTTCATCTGCTGCCTGAACTCCTCCAGCTTCAGTTTGGCCTTGAAAATGTTGTTCTGGGGATACAGATACATGTTATTGTGGCATCACAATCTATAGCTACTTCTCTTTTCTATTTTTTATTTATGAAAGGCTCGGACCTCCAGCATGTTTTTCCTCTCTCCTAAGGAGCTTCTTAGCCGTGTCCTGAGTCAGACGGCTAGTTTCTCTCTCCGCGAGGGCTGTCAGGTGTTTCTCTAACTCTATCTCTCTCTCCTTTGCCTCACACAGAGCCTAGACAACACAAATAACACACACTGCATAACCCACCACAAAACAAACATATCACAACTCATAGATACTGACCTCAGTGTTTTCCAGCTCTTCTTTAATATTCTTTAGGTAATTGGCCATGTTCTTCTTTTGTTCCTTGTTTTTCTCCAGTTTGTCTTCCAGTTGTGTCCGCTCTATCTCTTTTCTACAAATCTGTTGACATCATCATGACACAGCACACAGTGAATCAAAATTCAGATACCGAAAACCGATGTGCAATAACATTAAGAAAACACAATCTAAATTGTAAAGTGAGGACCTTTTGTCCATACATACATATCTGACACTTAACAAGAAAAAAAGATTCAAATGTTACATTTTATTTGGAAATTTCAGCTGCTCTTAAATATTTAAAATAATGAATTGAACAGTGACCCTGGTGTCACTGCAGGAGGACCGTGTGCACAACCTGCACTCAGTCAAAACAAACCTCATCAACGGTTTGTGTTACAACATTATTCTTCAGTGAGTAATTTTAAACGACCCACATGATGACACCCAAAAACAAACAGAGAAAAGGAAGCTAAACACGTCTGTGCCATTAAACATGTTAATAATACGTTTCCTCACCTCCTCCAGTAAGGCTTTGTTTTCAGCGTTGAGCTCGGGGACAGCATAACGGCTACCCCACCCCACTTCAGCCAAAACTGGGTCAAGAACTTCAGACATAGATTCCATTTTAACACCGCGCCTAACAAATGCTATGGAAAGCAACAACGCAGTAATTCTCAGCAATATCTCTTGACTCCGGCTTTATACAGCGTCTCTCTGCCGGTTGCTAGGGCTCAGGTCTGTTGTCAGTCGCCCCTAGCAAACCCCCCGTTCGGCATGTCGCCACAAGGAGGCAGCGCGAGACCAGAAGTAATGCTTCCGGTCAGCTTGTAAAATACATTTAAGAAGTAATTTCATAGTGTGTCATATAACTTTGTTTTCTGCAGGTCAGGCTGTGGCAGATGAGATCAGTTGTTTTTCTGCTCTCTGGAGCTCCGGTTGGTACGAGATGGTCATAAATTCAGACTAAGGACAGCAGCACCTCTGACCTGATAAAAGCCAGATTCTAAAGGAATGTGTTTTTCTCCTGAGTGCCCCATGTTATGGTCATCCCTAGATCGGACTCACAACCTATGAGATTTGAGGAATTGGAGCTTTACCTTATTAGGGAATAAACACTAATAGTCTATTCGCTGTATGACCCAGGGTCTGCAGGGGGGATAGTAGATGCTCCTGTGGGCCGCAAGGCAGGAACGCCCATGTGGTATATCAATGTGTGAATTCCATGTCCAGTTGTTGTTGCGTTGCTCGTTGTTGCTGTGTGGTTGTTTGTTTTTGTTGGTTGTCCTGTTCTTGTGTTGTTCTTCTTTGGTTCTTTGTGGTCAACAACCCAGAGCTCTGTGACTCAGAATCTGCCTCATTGTTCAATAAATTGTAATCTTGAGACCAGAATTTATCCGCTCCTTCCTCATAAACCAACTCGGGAGGGGATCAGAAGAAACAAGGGGAATTGACTGTTTTTGACCTCCCCATTTTTTCCAGAGTTTCTCACTAATATTGCTTTATTTTTTACAGACCAGACTGGAGCTCTGCCAAGCAATTACTGGGAGATTTCAATTTCCTTAGGCGTCTGACAGACTATGACAAGGATAATAGCAAACCTCAGATCCTGCTGAAGCTGCAAAAATGCATCAACAACTCTGAGTTCCTACCTGAGAAGGTCTGTTTGAATTTCATGTCCAACATTCGGACATGATCTATCGGATCTATCAACAGAACTTCTCTTATCTTTTCTTTTACTTAAAGTAAAAAAAGATTAGAGTTCAGACACTTGGGCAGTTTTGTAGTAAATGTCATGTCAGTATTGGAATGGCAATGTAATTTACATCCTTTATCCACTGTACCGTAGGCTATGTAGATTTAATGATATATATTCTGAAAAAATAGATGGAATTTGACACAGTTTGTTTCAGTGTGCTGGGTGTAATACTTTATCATGTGCTGCTTTTAGGTGGAGAAGGCGTCCAAAGCTTGCGGGTCGTTGTGCATGTGGGTCATAGCTATGGATCTTTACTCCAAAGAAAGAGAAAACGTGGTTAAAGCACAGGTCAGTCATAAAGAGTGCAGTTTATTATTACTGATACACATGCACATTTGCAATATTTCTTCACAGTCTTTCTGCTGTCTGTTCCTTTGTCACTTTGGCTATTCATCTGCCATGCACCGCTCTGTGTGACTGGTCTGCATACTCTTCTCCCGCTACCCTTACCTACGCAGGCAGAGCTGGATACAACCAAGAAAACACTAAGGGAAAAGCAACAACAACTTAAGGAGGTGGAGGATCAGATGAAGGACCTACAAAATGGCTCTGACACAGGCTCGACTGGACAGAGCAGGGAAACTGACTTCTGCTCTGGGGGACAGCAGATACGCTGGGAAAAAAATGTTGCAAATCTTGAGCAGGACATCAACAGTGTTGTGGGAAATGTATGCATTGCAGCTGCCTGCATTGCCTACTATGGAGCCTTCACTTCCCACCATAGACAGCTGGTAGGTACAGTGTGATGGGATGGTTTAAAACCTTTAGGGCCTCTGTGATAAAGTGTGCAGCTGGTATGGCCAATGTGAGCCTGGTCTAGAGTTTTTTTTTTTAGAAACATATTGTGAAAAAGCAGTAACAGCTAATACCATATACCCTGTTTACTCTTGTTCCCCAGTGGATTAAGCAGTGTCAGAAGCTAAACATACCCATCAGTTCCCCCTTCAGCCTGATCGACTTTCTGAGTGATCCATATGACATCCTCCAGTGGAACACTGAAGGGTTGCCCTGTGACACTGTATCTACAGAGAATGCAATCCTGGTAACCAAAGACCGTCGCTGGCCTCTTATGATCGACCCATAGGATCAGGTGGCGTAAATTAATTCAGAGGACATATGTATTCTATGAAAATAGAACCTCCTTTCAGACACAGTCAGAGACAAAGTCACAGACTGGCCTCCGCCCCAGCATACCTAACGCAACAATACCAAGCTTCCCTTCATACAGTAGAAAGGACACCAACCAGCTCGTTCAGCATTGCAAATTTGCACTAAATTAAGATATTTTCACTGCTTCTTTGTTGTGTTTCCATGTCTGATCATGTTTCCTTGAATGCTGTAGGTAATACACTTGGCATCAGCAAGTGTGCACCAGAGACAGTTAGGTCACTATGGAGTCTTGGAATTCACATTCAACAAACCTTTGCTCACAAAATCCCAAACGGCTATCAACTATAATAGGTATTTATGTGCTTTCCAAGAAGCACACGTTTGGAATAAAAACAGTATCGCACACAAGAACCTTTGTGAATCCTTCTGCCATTGAAGCTACATATTGGGCAGTATAATGAACGCCTGGCATCAAACCATGTTTCTGCAGACATTAAATCACCTGCCAGCTACACCTGTGTGCAATGCCCTTTTGTTCAACACCAGCCAGGAGAGCAGAAGGACCCTGTGAATGCAAGGGTTTACTCCAGTGTTTATTCAAACCAGGGGTTGCATGGTGACTGTAACGGCCGAATAAGTCTGAGGAGCGTTTTTGTTAGACAGAAAAAACAAAGGCACTGATGATGCAGAGTGACATGACAGTTAAATCTTCATAAATTAATGAGTGTTTCATTAGAATTGTAGTGTGTGTGATCCTGGCTTCGATGAATGTAAAATGTGTCTTTTGGCATGTACATTTTTTTCTGTTTTCCAGAAATGTATTAAAGTTACAATCATCAATTTCACTGTGACTGAGTCTGGCCTGGAGGACCAACTGCTCAGGTAGACACAAGACAGATATTGAATTCTAACCAAACTTTAAGACTCACATTCACAACCTTACCCTTTTCCTTCTCTTTTCCCCCCTTTCTTCTCCTTTCTCTACCTCCAAAACCCTTGAAAATTACAATTACCCTGCAACTTGTTTCTCTCTTTAAAGTGATGTGGTGCGTCTTGAGAGTCCACATCTTGAGGAACAGAGCAATAAGCTGATTGTTCGCATCAACGCTGACCGCAATCAGCTGAAAGATATCGAGGACCGCATTGTTGAGCTTCTCTCTAACTCTAAGGGGAATATACTTGACAATGAGGAGCTCGTTCAGACTCTCCAGGAGTCAAAGGTGGGGATCTGGCAGAGATCATACCTGTCATCATTTTCAACTTTCTGATCGTTTTCCTAATTGTAATTGAAACTTTTTGTTGTTCTTGTTCTAGTTGTCATGCTCCTCTTTCACTTCTTTTGTCTGTTTTTTCTCCACTATCCATAAAGCATCACCTGAAGGAGGCAGAGGGGGACTCCTTCCTTGTGTATCTTGGGGAGTCCATACAGGCGTGGAGTGGCTTCCCCAGGATACAGTCGGAAGTAGAGCTTGCGGTTGATGATTTGGTCTCAGTTCTAGAATGATTGCTGCTGGGAGTTTGAGCAGACAGCTGTTTACAGGGTCTAAGTTGGAATAAAGATTAATCCTGTAAATGCAAACATCCAATCTACTGAAGTTCAAAGATGTGGGCTCGTCCGGGATTTGAACACAGGACCTGTGAGGAACTGGAACCACTTCTTCATCTGAACCATGGGGATGCCAATTTATAACACCTGAAACCACCTCCACTGTCTGCACACACAGGAAGTTCACCCTGAATCAATGCTCTCTGTTTCAGTTAACCTGTTTGCACAGAATTATTCTCTGTAACAACATGTAGAGCCCGGATAGCTCAGGCTAATTTTCATATCTGTCCAATGAGAGACAATTATCAGAGGAGAGGTTCTGCTTCTCAGGAGGGTCACACCCTAATACAAGACCACTTCCTGTTATGCAACAAATAAGCTTTATGATTCAATGTTGGGCTAATGCCACAGCCACAAAAAGACATTTCTCCCAGCTGCTAGACAGCAAGACTTATCTAGACATGGAGGACAGCCTCCTCATGGAGGACAGTGATATGCAAAGTGTTCAGTCTTTGTTGACACAAAGAAATCTTTGCACGTATCTTTACCAATGTCAAACTGCTGACAGTCGGCCGGGTAGAGGAGGAGAAGAAGACCCATGAGAAGCAGGTTCCATGGTGTAATGGTTAGCACTCTGGACTTTGACTCCAGCGATCTGAGTTCAAATCTCAGTGGAACCTTTAGTTTAGTTTGGACAGTAATACTGGTGTCCTTTCTACTTTCTCTAAAAATTCAGGGCTCATTTTGCAGATTTCCAGTCAGCATGTTGTAACTGAATGTATCAGAAGGAGAAGTTACATAAAGATAGAATTTAAATCTCTCTCCTAAATGACACCTTAATCTGGGATTAATAATGAGTATAAAAGTAGCTGAAGACATAATTTAGTATTATAACACATACCTCCTTTATAGGGCTGTCTTGATAACTGCCTCTCATTTCCACCTGTTGTCTGTTCCATTTGCACAACAGCAGCTGAAACTGATCCACAATCAGTGTTGATCCTAACTGGAGAGGCTGGTTTCACACAAGTGTGACTGACTTTTTGGGGCAATATTATAACAAATACTTATGAGACATTATATAAAAAGAAAGGTCAGTGCATCATGACTTCAGCTCCATTCAAAGCTTTAGGAGGCTTCATGGCCTCCATCACTCCATAAGACTGTTCCATCTGTTCTGCATCTCTGATATGTGCTGGGACGTGGTGGCTTGGATGTTTCACTGCAGCTCATCTAGTAATAATGAGTAACACATATATGAACATCAAGCTAATCATGTCATGCTAAACTGAGTCCTTGGAAGAGCAGAAGCTGTGAACAGACCTCATGGAGCAATGGTAGCACGTCTGAGTCCAGATCAGAAGGTTGCATGTTCAAATCATGTCAGGGTCACTGGTTTTATGTAATTTAGTCCTCTTTCTGTTCACACCAGGTCCACTAGAGCTCTCAGACTCCTCCACTGCACTGAATTCTGGGTAGTTTTCACTTGAAGCAGAATGTCGGCTTTCTCCTGTGTTTTCTGGTTAAATTACTGCACATTCAGGGAAAATAGAGTTAGAGTTAAATAGAGCAAAAAATCCTGAGTCATCGATCTGCATTCGTTTAGAGGGCCGAAAGGAAAACACCCTAAATTTTAATCTTAAGTGGGACCAACACTCCCCCGAGTAGCTTCTTCAGTTCTGCAGTGACAATGTTCTTCCTCAGCCAGTTGTTGTCTTTGTCTTGTTGTCTGTGGGTCTTGTTTTTGTGGCTTTGATGACAGCCCAGCTGGGATAGCCACAGGTTTGCAGGGCCTTCCTGATGTGATGTTGCTCCTTCTTCTTCTCCTCTGAGCTGGTCGGTACAGTTTGAGCTCTGTGCTGCAGCCATTGCGACAGCCATCGCACCTCAGAGTGATCCAGCAGTGCCTCATGTTCAGCAGCATACAGTGAGCAGCTTTAATCTCTGGATTGACAGACTTTATCTGCACAATAACTTGCAGAACAGAAAGTCTTCCAAAATATCTCCTTTCCAGGGATAGCACACCAAAACTATCAACTGAGCAGCACTGGAGATGCTCTGCTCTGTCAATTCATCCAACTGAAAGGAAAATTTCTTACATGATCACAGTCTATCCAGCAGCTGTGCCTGAATGTCAGCTGAGAGATCTTCTGTTCTCCTCCTCACCATGTCATTTGAAAAAGGTACAACTTTCAGTTTATTAGCTGCCTCTGTGCCAAGCAAAAGCTCACACCAGTCAGATCTCTGTCCACCTGTACGGTCACAAATCCGGGGGCAGAGACGCTGTTTTCCGGGATGTCTGAGTGCAGTCCTTTTTTTCTAGCTCTGGACAGGAGCTGTATCCACCCTGAAGGATGGCGCCACAGGAAGTTAAAAGGCACTTTGACTCTGGTGGGACTCGAACCCACAACCTTTGAATCACTTCTCCTGTGTTTATCTAGAAGTCCAATGCGCTATCCATTGTGCCACAGAGCCACAAAGCAGTCCATTTGTTTGTCCTAGAATGAAAGGCAGAAATCCGGAATAAGCAGCAACATTCCAGAATAGTCAACAGAATTCCGGAATTATACGTAGAATTCAGGAGTAACAGTCAGTATTCTGGCAAGTCAGCAGTCCAGAAGGGAAGGCAACATCAGCAGAGGCTCAGTGGTAGAGCAGGGTTGTGTGTCCTTGACCCACATTGCCTCCAGTGCTGGTCATTGTATGACACTGCTTGGCAGCAGCCTTAAGCAATTTCCCTTCTGGGATTATTAAAGTATTTTTTTTAAAAAAGTCAGCATAACAGAGGTTACAGCATCACTGAGTTTCCCCTCAGGGAAGCTGCTTTTTACTGCCACCCCTGGATATATGCAGTCCAGTGCAGTGCGGCATGCTCTGTTCTGTACAATGGAGAAACCAAACAACTACTCCAAAAACTGGCCTTCAATGTTTGTCAAAGTTTGTCTTCAAACAAGATGCTTATGTTTAAGGCAAAAGCTGTGACAGAAACAAGTTCTTCTTCAAAGATACACAACTCCAACATCTTTGTGAAGTTTGTGGACGACACAACTGTGGTGGGTCTCATCTCCGGTGGAGATGAAACAAACTACAGGAAGATGTTGATGAAGATTCTCAGTCATCCAGGTCATCATACGTAGAGAAGATTGAAGCAAGGCGTCTACAGGAATGAGGTGCACCTTCTGGCCGAGTGGTGCAGAGACCACAACCTCTCCCTGAATGTGGAGAAGACAAAGGAGATGGTTGTGGACTACAGGAGAGCACACAGTCAGCACACCCCTCTGACCATCGGCGGGGTTCTTGGGTGTGCACATCACTGAGGACCTCTCCTGGACTAACAACACTGCATTCCTGACCAAGAAGGCACAGCAGCGCCTCTACTTCCTCCGCAAGCTCAAAAGAGCCAGAGCCCCTCCCTCCATCCTGTGCACCTTCTACAGAGGGGCTGTTGAGAGCATCCTGTCCAGCTGCATCACTGTGGTACGGAGCCTGCACCGCCACCTGCAGGAAGACGCTTCATCGCATAGTGCTGCTCATAGCTGAGAGGATCATCAGCGTCCCTCTCCCCTCCCTCCAAGACCTCTACGACAGCCGTCTCATCCGAAAGGCCCTCCGCATCACAGGAGACCCCACCCACCCTTCACACCGCTTCTTTAGTCTGCTGCCATCAGGAAAGAGACTGCGCAGCCTCCGGGCCAGGACCAGCAGACTGAGGGACAGCTTCATCCACAAGGCTGTCAGGAAGCTGAACTCTCTCCCTGCTGTGCCCCACTTTCTCCCCCTTCCCTCTACAAAAGAACCCCCCCCCCCCCCCCCAAGTTAGGAACTCTGTGCACCAGCCACTTTACCCTGTGCATTCTCTTGCACCCTAGTCATGTCATCCAGTCTCATATAAGCTGCTATAACTTAAACCATTCCTGGACTGTTTACATTATGCCAACTGCGCTGTCTTGCACTATACATCTTTTGCACTCTTACTGCATTGTGCCTTCATTTTTGTGTGTGCCTCATTGTAGGTACATTTTTTTACACTTACACAAGTTTTTAGTTATATGTTATATATGGAGTGAAGAGTAACACAATTTCGATTCTCTGTATGTCCAGCACATATAGCAGATTTGACAATAAAGCTGACTTTGAATTAAAACAAGTGAGTTGTAAAAACAAATTCACCCCCCATACAATTGACACTAGAAGAGAACCTATCATTTGAGACCAGAATGTTTTTTTGTACCAGGCTGTAAACATGTTCATTTCTGCTGTGAAGTTGGACGTTTTAACATGGGAGTCTATGGGTAATAACACACGTGAATTACAATTTTTCACACATGTCGTAAACATTCCAGACTAGTGGTTAAGACCTTCAAAACTCAGTGTGTAACATTGTTGGTAAAAACTTTGCTTTGGCATGTTTGTAGAGAAGATTGAAGCAAGGCGTCTGGACTTGTAGAGTTTTCCTGAAGAGGTTTCGCTGCTCATCCAAGCAGCTTCATCAGTTGTTGATCTGTTGGTGGGGAAACATGGTTTATATGTGGTTGCAGACCTCAGTGGGTGGTCTGGATAAAACTCACAAACAATAGCACTAAATGTTTCCATAATTACCTGTGATGATCTGGCTGCCTGTGCCAGGTGTGTCTAATGACTGGCTAACGACTATGAGACTGCTGGTAGACAGCCCATTGTTCTTGCTGTTAGCATGTGACTTGGAGTGAAACTTCCTGGGAATGGATGAAATAACTGCTTTGTATGTGGTAAAAAGATGAGGCCACCACCTCGAGAAGGTTTTACCAGCTTAACATAGATGGCTTCCTTGACTTCCTCTCTGTCTAAAATGTGAACATTGTTGTCCTCAAAGGAGTGTCCTTTGTCTTTGAGGTGGAGGTGAACAGCTGAGTCTTGTCCTGAGGAGGTGGCTCTCCTGTGCTGAGCCATTCTCCTGTGGAGTGGTTGTTCCAATGTACAGATCAGAGCATTCCTCACTGCACTGGACTGCATATATGATATTGCTGTGTTTCTCCCTGGGAGTTTTATCCTTTGGGTGTACCAGTTTCTGTCTCAGGATGGTCCTCCAGTGGAGACTGCAACTTTAACACAGCGCCTTGGACGAAAAGCAGACTTGCAGAATGAAAGGCAGCATTTCGGAATGAAAAGCATTCCAGAATGAAATTCAAATTTCCGGAATGAAAGGCAGTAATCCAAAATAAGTGGCAGCATTCCAGAATAGACATCAGTATTCTGGAATGATAGGCAGAATTCCCGAATAACACTCTGTATAGTGGAACAGAAGTCAGCAAGACATCATTCTGGAATGAAAAGCATCCCAGAATGGAAGAAAGCATTCCCAAATGAAAGGCAGAAATCTGGAATGAGAGCATCCTGGAATAGACATCCATCCACCCACTCCAGAATGATAGGCAGGATTCTGGAATGGTAGACAAAATTCTGGGATTAAACCCCTAACCCAACAGCGGCCTGTGATGTCATGGAAGCGTGCGTTCCAAAATGGAAGGCAACATTCCAGGACAAAAGTCAGCATAACAGAATGAAAAGCAGATTTGCGGAATGAAAGACACCATTCCAGAATGAAAAGCAGTCCATAATGAAAGACAAAATTTTGGAATGAAATACAGAAATCCAGAATAAACAGTAGCATTCCAGTATAGACATCAGTATTCCGGAATGATAGGCAGAATTCCCGAATAACATCATAACATCATTTAATCAATAGGGCTCGACCGATTAGCTCGATCCCCATACGGCCAAGGATTGGTTTTTGAAGACACTCCTCCAAGTGGTGTCTTCAGTTCTGCTACTATTCTGGTTGGGAATCTGAGTTTTATGTGTTCAGGATCTCTGTGGGTGGATCTTGCAGGAAATCAGACTTTTAATCTGAGGGCCCAGGGTTCAAGTCCCTCTTCAGGAGCAACACTATATATTCCTAACCAGAAATCTTTGTACATATCTTTACCAATGTCAAACTAAGAAAAACATGTGCTTTGTGTTGTTCTTCCACCAACTGAAACATGAAAAGCAAGAAGTCACGTGTGGCTCGTTGGTCTAGGGGTATGATTCTCGCTTTGGGTGCGAGAGGTCCCGGGTTCAAATCATGGACGAGCCCTTATCTTTGATATTCAGTAGATTAGATAGTCTGTCTCATGTTTACATTTACAGGAATAATCTTCAACCCAAATAGGTTCATATTCCAATTTAGACCCTGTAAACAGCAGTCTGCTCAAACTCCTAGAAGCAATCATTCTAGAACTGATATTGTTTCTTCAAGAGAAGAAGTCTTTGCACTGAGGACTAACGTCGGAAGTAAAGGCTGCACGTAGACATTTTAAGCCAATGACCCCCTCGGCAATAATAAGGAATGTCAACTCACTACTGAATAAGATGGATGAGCTGTTTGTGCTGAACAATCAACAGAGTTACCGTGAGTGCAGCTTATACATCTTCACAGAGACGTGGCTCACTGATATGAGACTGGATGCTAACGTGGATCTACCAGGCTTTACTGCTGTGAGAGCCGACAGAGACATGAACGCTTGTGGGAAGAGCAGAGGTGGGGGGCTCATCATATATGTGAATGAACGTTGGTGCGAATGAACGCCCAGGACATGTCTCAGTGAAAAAGGTACTGTGTTGTCAGGACTTGGAACTGTTAGCCTGCGGCCATATTACTTGCCAAGGGAGCTAAGTCACGTGATCGTGCTCTGTGTTTACGCCCCACCGAGCGCGGACGCATCAGCTGCCTATGAGAAGATACACACAGTATGTCGGGGTGAAAATCCCCTTGTTTCCTTCTGATCACCCCCTGAATTAGTTTGTGAGGAAGGAGCGGATAAATTCTGGTCTCAAAATTATAATTTATTAAACAATGAGGCAAATTCTGAGTCGCAGAGCTCTGGGTTGTTGCACACAAAGAACCAAACAAGAACAACACAAGAACAGGACAACCAACAAGAACAAACAACCACACAGCAACAACGAACAATGCAACAACAACTGGACATGGAATTCACACATTGATATACCCCAAGGGCGTTCCTGCCTGCCGGCCCACAGGGGCATCTACCGCCCCCCTGCAGACCCTGGTTCATACAGCAACTAGACCATTAGTGTTTACTGCCAAATAAGGTAAAACTCCAATTCCTTAAATCTCATAGGTTGTGAGTCCGATCTGGGGGTGACCATAAAACTGGGTACTCAGGAGAAAAACACATTCCTTTAGAATCTGGCTTTTATCAGGTCAGAGGTGCTGCTGTCCTTAGTCTGAATTTATGACCATCTCGTACCAACCGGAGCTCCAGAGAGCAGAAAAACAACTGATCTCATCTGCCACAGCCTGAACTGCAGAAAACAATGTTATATGACACACTATGAAATTACTTATTAATACATTCAGTATGCTCGAATTACTTTGATTTTCTATAAAATTTCCTAACACATAAACACTTATGAAAATCACATTATTAAGCGCTAAACACATATAAACATGAATACTTATATATCTGAACACACTGCATGTTAACACCATGCAGAATAAATTCTTTCACCCAACAAGTAACAGCAAGACTGCAGACCTGCAGTCTTCACCTGCAGCCACAGTACACCCCCTGGTCAAAAGGATGTCTAAAACCACACGTTCAATCAGGAAGTGGTCACCTGAGGCAGAGGATGGTCTGAGGGACTGCTTTGACACCACTGACTGGGATGTAATGCTAAAAACACATGTTGAGGACATAGGGGAGCAGACTCACTGTACTCAAAAAACTGATTCAAGCCCCTCTTAGAGGTGAAACATTATTATTTTGTTTGTCTTATGAAAATGTTATTAATTCCAACAATACCCAAATATGTTTAGCAGATGTAACATAAATATATATTTGCTTTGACTCCTGTGGCCCTCTCAAACCGAATGAGTTCAACTAGCAGAGCAAGAGCATGCGCAGGAGATCAGCCTCTGTCCTACCTGCCATCTGCCTCTGCTTGAAACTACTGTTGGTAAGTTTTCTGTCTTCTATTCAATAAGTTTATTATCTTTATGTGAAACAATGTGCATGCCTTAAGATAAATGGACCTTGAGTTTAGGAAGAAATGTCAGTCATTGTTCATGTTGGGGTAGACAGGCTACAAGCAGCTAAGATTAGTTAGCATTCGTTGTAGCTAACGTCTATGGTCGCGTCATATAGCTGTCAGAGGTAAGTGGTGAACACGGTTAGTACTTGGAGTTTTCTACACAGGCACGTTGAATTCATCCTTAACACACTGAGAGCGCAGCTCGCCGCCAGCTAACGCAATCCAAAAGTGCTTTGCTTTACTTTTGTAGTGTAGCTGACAGGCTAACGTTAGCCCAGAGCTAACGCTCTGTGTTAGCCTAAGCAGCACTTGTATGCAGGGGTACAGCCAGTGCTTAAGTGTAGTTAATGTGAAACAATACAGTCGTGATTTATTGAAGTGAAGCAGTCGGCATATTTTCACGATATATTGGTGCCTGCTCCCCTGCGTGTGTGTCTGTGCTGCTGGGTGTGCATCAGGCTGGAACTGCGCCGTACGTGACAGACAGCAGGGGAGACCTGTAAACGTGCTGAAATGACTTTGTTTAGTAAAAGGAAAAGGTATAAACGTGTTCTATTGTAAGGGGACCACCTGCATGCAGATGTACTTTAATACGTGGATTAGGCTACTACTAAATGATTTAGTAGTAGCTCAAGTAAAAATGTGATTTAGTCTAAATCACATTTTTACTTGTCAACAGTAATTAATTAATTGGTAATTAATTAATGTAAAATGAAAACTCACATTTCTTTATAGCTATTCAAGTCTGTGTGAGAGTAACTACAACTAACAATACTGTTTTGTACTACTACTGTTTTCAAGGGGAATGATGACTTGAAGACTTGATGACTTGAACGCTGCATTGAACTTCATGGCCCAGCTGAGTTGACATTCCTTATTATTGCCGAGGGGATCACTGGCTTAAAATGTCTATGTGCAGCCTCTACTTTCACTCCTGCCTTACAGCCCCTGTATTTCTTCCTCAGCTCTCCCTGGACATTGGTCCTCAGTGCAGTGCAATCTAGAATGATTGCTTCTAAGAGTTTGAGCAGACAGCTGTTTACAGGGACTAAGTTGGAATATGAACTTATGTGCTGTAAATGTAAACATGAAGCAGCAAAACATGAAGTTCAAAGATGAGGGCTCGTCCAGGATTTGAACCCGGGACCTCTCGCACCCAAAGCGAGAATCATATCCCTAGACCAACGAGCCATGTGTGACAGCTTTTTTTTCTTGTTTCAGTCAGTGGAAGAACAACACAATGTTCTTCTTAGTTTGACATTGGTAAAGTTATGAACAAAGATTTCTGGTTAGGAATATAAAGCCGCTGCATTGAAGTTCATGGCCCAGCTGAACCACTTCTCAAAGAAGCTTCTGTAAGTTTAAAGTTGTCCAGTAATGTTTGTCCGATGTTTTTGACACTTTATACGTGTTACGTCCGACTCAGACCAATCGCATCACTGTAACCTGGCAGTGCCAGTCTAGATGCGAGTGGGACACGAGTAGGAAAAGTTTGCTGTAATTCATGTTGTCATCTCTTCAAATTAAATGTACTGAATGTCGATCTATAGGAGCCAACTACCAAAGTCTTTATGTGTCGAGTGGATCATCTGAATTGATCTTAAACTACAGAACTGGTGAGTCTCGTTACTGTTAGCTCAGCCGCTCATTCATTCCCATTGGGTAAGTTAGCCTGGCCGCTTCCATTGGTTTATATGGAGCGGTTAGCACAGGATATTAAGAATTAAGAAACCTTTATTAGTCCCACAATGGGGAAATTGCATTTTTGCAACAGCAGATACAGACAGCAAAGAATAAATTAGGAAAGATATATATATATATTTATTGTACACTGTGGTGTGTGAATATTGCACCTATCAGAAGTGGTTATTATACAGTCTGACAGCAGCAGGAAGGAAAGACCTTCTGTATCTCTCCTTCACACACCGAGGGTGGAGCAGTCTGCCACTGAAGCTGCTCTACAGAGCTGACAGGGCGTCCTGCAGGGGGTGGACACATTGTCCAGCATCAGAATCAGAATCAGAATCAGAATGACTTTATTTATCCCAGAGGGGAAATTCTTTTTTGTTACAGACATTAGAAATTAAAGATACATTGAAATATATAATAAATATCTAAATACCTAGATAGCATTTAAATCCCTGAGTTGTATCTAAAGAACATATTCACTACTGTATAAAACCTTTCCATAGTAAAGAGCAGGACATGAATGCACCAGTATGAATGTACAGTGTCTGAGTGACACTTCTACTCTTATACTCTGTACTTAACTGCATTTAATGTAACTTGATACCTCTGGCACAGGAATTTCCTTCGGGATTAATAAAGTCTTATCTTGTCTTATCTTACAGTTCAGAGTTCAGTAGTTTGATTGAGACAGGCAGGAATGACTTCCTGTGTCTCAGTGGTGCATCATGGGAGTCAGTTTTGTCAGGACCCTCCTGTCACCCACCTCCTGCACTGAGTCCAGAAAAAAGCCAGGTCTCTCTGACTATCCTTAACTGTGCTACATTGAATCAATGTGAGAGGTCTGTAAAGTATTTCTGTCTGACCTTTAATGTTTGATCATGTTTGATATTGCTACACTAGCAGAATTGATATTATAATATAGCAAACATTTATTTCCCAATTTGACTAATAGAATATCTATATTTGTATGTATATATTTGATGATATGAGAACTCTAATTTAGAACTATGTATGATACGATTTGTACTGCATTATTATTAGATAGATGGACTGTGTGCACATTAATTGGTCCTGTGCTGTGTGCAGGCCAGGGGTGATGGCGAGCTAGGAATGAGCTCTGCTTAGGCTCGAAGAATACGATTCAGCTCAACGTCTGGATCTGGCCCAGATCTCTTCTGGTTGGAGGAGTGGTAGGAGGCTCCTGCAGCCCCCTTTATTTTGAACTTTTGTCCCCTCGCTGCGTGTGGCCCCCCCATTGCTGGGTTTGTTAACTGTTTGTCTTTTGTCTGTGTCATTTAAATATATATGCTACTTCAGCAAATCTTCATCGCCCTGTCTCTCTTTTACTCATTCCCAGAGCTGCTCCTACACTTCTGAGCCACTAGTCCAGGGGTCGGCACTCTGCGGCTCCGGAGCTGCATGAGGCTCTTTCATCCCTCTGTTGTGGCTCCCAGGCAGCGAGCTCATTTTTGGAAAAAAATAATAATAATATGAATAAATAATGGCCGTTTAATTTAAATGTATTTTATTTTATTCATTTAGTTTTTTCATAGTAATAGTTGTTTCTTTGGAGATTGAGATGCTGTCGTGATTAAAATAAAACTTTTAATATTTTGTCAAAATATGCGTCACGGTCGCGTCCTGTGCGCAGCACCTGTGACACCGGACAAACTGGTGCTCGACAGCCTGCATGCAATGACATTCCCGACACTTATATGAACATGGAAAAGTTTGCATTTTGAGTCCTGTCAATCTTTGGATCCTCATACTTGAGTGAGCTGGTGTTTTCCATCATGAACTACATTAAAAGTAAACATCGCTCCAGCCTCACAGATCAGAGCTCAATCCTTCGTGAAAATCAAAGCGACGTCATCCAGCCCCGAAGTGGATACGATACGCTGTGCAGTGAAGTTCCAGAGCACAACTCACATTAACCAGGTGAAAGAAATAATTTAACAAGCTGTTATTCTGAAAATACATATTTTTATATCGGACCCTGAACTAACGTGCTTCATATTCAGGTTGACTACTGTACTATGACGGCACACTGAAATCAAAATAACATATAAACTGGCATTTTTTGTTCAGATAAATATTATCTATATCTATCTATATTAGGCCTATATATAGATTCATTTTGCCTTTAACTTAGTCAAATAGGTGTAGATTAGTAGTTGGGGGTTTGTGGCTCCGAGTGTGCTTTATTCAGTGGGAAACCGGCCCAAATGGCTCTTTTAATGCTGAAGGTTGCCGACCCCTGCACTAGTCCAACTCAATACATCCAGATTTGTAGAGTATATCATATACATGCTACACAAATTAATGTGTGAGTAATCCAAGTATTCAGAATATGTTACTTAGACTGAGCAATGTTAAGTTTTAGGGCCTGTAATCTGTATTCAGTAACTGAATACTTTATTAAAAGTATTCTTCCCAACACTGTTAGTAACATACGACACCAGGAGATGGAAAAAACAGGCATTCACCTGGCAGTCCCCAAACACAGTGGAAATGAAATAAGGAGACAGACACAAAATAATACACTGCAATGGAACTGAGAGGAGGAACTACAGCTGACCTCTTTCTCAATATTCTTCTCTTATGAAACCAAAAGAACGTATCAGGTGGAAGACAAGTTATCTGAGTTTGTGTGAATATCTGTAAAGTGGCCCAATTGCATTTTTATGATGAAATGAACCTTATATTAGTTTACAGTAGCATAAAAAAGAGCTAACTCCTTTAACTTCTCCCATAAATACATCTGCAGTAAACACATGTTCTGTGACAAAACATAAGACAGAAAATACCTGAAAGTCTATATTGACAACAAGCTTTGTAACAACACAATTATCTTCTTCAGAGTTGAATTTATTTCTCCACCTGTCATAGTTTCAGGGATGTCATCCAAGCCACTTGTACATGTGAACTACTATGGATACAGGTCTGTGTTAATAAGCCTCAGCAGAGGAGGAAATCTGAGGGTCGAAGGCATAAGGCTACATAAGGCTTTGTCTCCCATCTCTGACCAACCTTAACTGTCAGTTTCCTCAATAGCAGGCGGAACAAGACCATCATTTGTGAGAAACATGCTTATTCATGTCACATCAGTGCCTGAGAACAGACTGAAAAACAACAACACTTATATTTTATAAAAGTACAGCTGGTGTGCTGAATGCCAGATGTCCTTGTGTGATGGCAATGGCTTGCTGTATTTGATGCATATATGTGTGTCAAGTAAGAGCGTTTACTCAGACACAGAACTAGCTTAAGCCTAAATGTGAGGGCGCCTCATATTGGAAGTACATATACGAATACAAGATTCTGCCCCGTATCAAGTCTGAGTGAGCATACGATATAGAAGCTAGGGTACCGTTTCATCACAAACCAATGTATATGTTCTGGGCAACAGCATTTATAAAATATGCCTATTGTATTATAACATACAGACGGATTCTTGGAAATGTGTGTGTGAAAGATGCATGTCACACATTTTTGTGTCATTCCTTTCAATACAGCAGTAGCCCCTACAGGTGCATTATGAGGCACTTGTCTGTTGATGTTGGGAGGACTGTGAACATGAGAAATCAATCCATCTCTCATACTATCCAGTATAATTTATGATGTTGAGTGACTGAACAAAGCAGCATCTGCAGGGATTAATGAGGTTTTTCTGATTCTGCACAATATGCACTTTAGGACAGATTTAAAATGGTGGTCAGCCTCCACTCTATGAACCAGCTATTCACATTTTTTATATACATTTCTTGTTCACAATCTTCCAGTTTTTTTCATTTGACTCCCACAGGCTGCATGCACTCCCACCAGTCTCCTGGGCTTGAAATCTGCCATTTACAAACAGTAAGCGCCAGAGAGGAGGAAGGAGACGGCAATACCTCAGAAACAGCTCAGTCATTTCAGGGTAGGAGACTTTTCACAATTCCAATTAAGTCATTCAAATGGAAATATAATGAAATATAAAGAAAATAGAAACCTAGTCTGAAGGAAATATTGGCATTTGTAAGTCATACAAAATGTATGGTTTGTAAAAGAACTATAAAGCAAGGAGCAAAAACAAGTAAACACAGCACTCAGAACCTGTGGCTGCGCCTGGCGTGTGGAAACGATTCGGAATTAGAAAATTCTGAATACAAGTTTGATAGAGCAGCATCTAATGAGCGTTTTAAGACTAAAATGGAGTCTGCAGCTTGAAATTTCTAGGAGGAGATACATTTGGCAGATGACACCGAAATTGCTTAATATTTGAAAAACTATCATTTTTGGAAAAAAACGTGAAGTTGACCCGGAATGTCCTCTGGGAGATGAACAACAGATGAGCAACGGCAATCAAACAAAGAAGAAGAAGAAGAAAGAGGGTGAATAACAAGAGTTGATTGCCTAGCAACGGCAAGTTGCCTAGCAACGGAAATCAAACAAAAAAGATGAAAGAGGGTGAATAACAAGTGTTTTATTGCCTAGCAACGGCAATCAAACAAATGAACTGAACAAGGAGAAGGAGGGGGAAGAGGAACTAGAAAGACGAGCACAGCGACAGCAGAAGTTCAACAGAAGTTTTCCACTGTAAGTGTTTTATTACATCTGAATGGCTGCTGCGGAGTCTCTGAGAGCTTTTATCAGCGAGCGGCTAACTGCTGCTGCTGCTGAAATATTGGGAGTGTTTGAACAAACTATCGTCCAGTACGAGGGAGAGCTGGACCGTCTACTGCTGGATCTGCTCCTGAAGCCTGAGATCAAGCTACACAGAACAGGTATGTAAACATGACAATGTCACAGAACAACAACGGCTCTGTGTGAAAAGAGTGACATTCAGCACATAGTGTTTCTGACAGAAGGACACTGACTTCATGACTTGGAGCTACAAATGTGTCCCTCCAGCTGTTCTCTCTCTGCTTTAGCTCCTCAGAGCTCTGTGCTTTGTTTATTTACCGTTGAAAACATTGGAGCAGCTGCTGTTATTGATTTTATGCCGGTCAAGCGTGCCACATGATCGGTCGCGTCACAACCGTTAGCTTACCTTAGCTTAGTTTAGCTTAGCTTAGCTTAGTTTAGCCTAATCCACCAGCTCAATCCACTGGTGGAAGTGTGCTCACCTGTATATGCGCATGTGTCTGCGTCCTATGTGCAGACTGTATGAAGTTACATTTAATCAGTGAATTAGTTAATGATTTGCTGCCTGTCAAATAAGATAAATAACATAAGGCTGTTTAGTTTGTTTAATTAGTTAGCAGCACAAACATGTTCAGCTCTCCAGTTTCAGACTGCATGGTCTCCTAAATATACACATTGTGCTTCTGACGTCAACAGTAATGTGTTAATCTGTTAATATCTGTATTATTTGTCTGTGCTTAATGCTAACTAGGAATGCCGATTCTGATTTCCAGTTTTTGATTGAGTTTGACCTGCTGTTGATTTTAGCTGATTACGATTTCATTTTTTCAAACCACTTTACAGTAGAGCCACCGGACCCGAGCCTGTGTGCCCCAGTGTGGGCTTCACACACTAATAACTCTACTGTAATTGTTATAACACAGACCATACACATCATGAAAGTGCAGTTATAGAACAACATATTGCAAACTTACCAGTGTTTCCTCTGCCATTATATATGGGAGCAGCTATTTTCTATATAGCAGCATTAAATTAAAATGGGCTCCAGCCTGAATAAATTACATTTGCATGCTTGTTTGTTTTCCTCTCTCTTTCTCCATGTCAGAGAGACTGGATGACAAAAGGCGTCACTCCGGTGCATCGTAGTATATAAGGTGTGCAATGTCTGGCCGTCGGATTTTATATGGGCAGTTCTTATTTTTTTAAACTCATTGTGTAACGTTTAGGTGAAGTTCTGAGCAGACTATTGTCAGCTCACTGTCTGCGTCGCCATGATGCGTCACATGGTGCTGTAGAGCTTGGACGCTGGGTACAACAACTGTTGGGTGAAAGAATTTATTCTGCATGGTGTTAACATGCAGTGTGTTCAGATATATAAGTATTCATGTTTATATGTGTTTATCACTTAATAATGTGATTTTCATAAGTGTTTATGTGTTAGGAAATTTTATAGAAAATCAAAGTAATTCGAGGATACTGAATGTATTAAGAAGTCATTTCATAGTGTGTCATATAACTTTGTTTTCTGCAGTTCGGGCTGTGGCAGATGAGATCAGTTGTTTTTCTGCTCTCTGGAGCTCCGGTTGGTACGAGATGGTCATAAATTCAGACTAAGGACAGCAGCACCTCTGACCTGATAAAAGCCAGATTCTAAAGGAATGTGTTTTTCTCCTGAGTGCCCCATGTTATGGTCATCCCTAGATCAGCCTCACAACCTATGAGATTTAAGAAATTGAAGTTTTACCTTATTTGGCAGTAAACACTAATGGTCTATTCACTGTATGACCCAGGGTCTGCAGGGGGGATAGTAGATGCCCCTGTGGGCTGGCAGGCGGAACGCCCATGTGGTATATCAATGTGTGAATTCCATGTCCAGTTGTTGTTGCGTTGTTCGTTGTTGCTGTGTGGTTGTTTGTTCTTGTTGGTTGTCCTGTTCTTGTGTTGTTCTTGTTTGGTTCTTTGTGGTCAACAACCCAGAGCTCTGCGACTCAGAATTTGCCTCATTGTTTAATAAATTATAATTTTGATACCAGAATTTATCCGCTCCTTCCTTACAAACTAATTCAGGGGGTGATCAGAAGGAAACAAGGGGATTTTTCACCCCGACATGACACAGTTCAGAGAGGCTTTCTGAGAAAGTACTCCATGTAAAGTCTGCTCAGATGCTGCTAAACCAAAGCTGTGCGTTTGTTTGCATGTCGAGCTGAACTGTTCTCTCTCAAAAGGAGTTTTAGGTGGATGGCTTTGTTGAAGTTTCACCTAAGATCTGATGCTGCTGATCAATATGAAGCAGCAGCGCCAAATTAACGACGTCACGGTCACCTCGCAACCAGTTAGAGACGTCTGAGGAGAGCCATCCCACAGCGCCCCTCTTCCTTACAGCTAATTCGGACCATAGCATGCTAGCATCCTGCTAATGGCTGCTGATTGGTTAGTTCAGATTAGGACTGATGGTGACTGATGCTGTACGGTGGCTTGTGGTGATGTCACCTTGTGTCACATTTTCCTTTGAACAGGAAAAGCAGCAGTTTTTTTTCTGTAATTAAAGAAGAGAAAATAGAGAAGAGTTAAGTGATTGATTATTGGCACAGCGACTGTGAATTACCTCCATACCGCTGGCTTCCTATGTTGCTGCTCTGTGCTTGTTGTCATTGAGCTCTACCAACATGCTGCTGATGCATGGGGCCGAAATCAAGTTTTAACACCAGACTGGTCATCGGTATTGATTGAGTTTTATATGAATCTGAACCAGAAATTTTTATCCTAACATGTGGTTTAATGTCTGACCCCGTGTGCTGATGGAGTCCTGATTGGCTGTAAGCAGCTGGTTGCTCAGCTCCTCCTCTGCGCCTCCTGCAGTCTCAGCTCCTCTTACCGTGTCCGGTGCGTGTTGTTAGCACAGCGAGAACACGGTGAGCCAAAGCTGTGAATGAATCAATAGCTCTCAGCTGAAAGGCACCAAAGTTCCTCAGTGTCGTTCCTCGCGCTGCATTTTTATCTGCTCCTGTGTGAGAGCGCTGAGACCGGTGCGTCTTGGGAGGACAACATTAAGTCAACAGGGCTTGTTGTAGCTTGTGAGGGGAGGTTTGGGACCAAAGATAAGGGTCTGTTCAGGTGCTGTTCAGTCCGGATGTGCTGCTGCAGACATGCTGCACATGCTGCTGTGTCCCTGAGCACAGCCAGGCTGGTCCATACCAGCTCCGGGTGAGGACCACACAGCTGTGTCCCACTGCAGGTCTTTTAAAGGACAGCTGCTCCTGTCACACGTGTTCCATTTGTTTATCATCTTTTGGTCATTAAGTTCACTTTGTGCTGTATAAAGGTCTTTGGTTCTGGTTCAGATGATGGGTGGGTGGATGTTCTCTTGTGTTAAGTTGGTTCTGTTTCAGTTTTTTTCTACTTCCTGTTTTGTTTTGGTAGGAAGTTTGTTTTACTTCCTGTTGTCTTTCCTCCTCTGTGATTGGCTGCCCGCCCTCGTTGTTCCTGCCTGTGTCTTGGTTCTGTGTATCCTCCATCCTTTTTATTCGCAGCATCACCATCTGTGTGTGTTCTATGAAACCATAACAACCGCCGTCTCTGAGGAGACTGCAGCTCTGCAGCCCACATCTGCACAGGAGAATGAAGAAGTGAGCCAACTGTCTTCAGCCCACAGTGCAGGTATGAACACAGACAGACACCCTGACGCCTCTTATTCATTCAGAATATCTTTGAAAGTCTTCATCACAGTAGGGCTGCAACGATTACTTTACAAGTACTCGAGTAATATTCAAGGGCAAAATGCATCGACAACTAATTTAGTACTCGATGACTCGTTAGAGACGTCATTGGGGGGTTCAAAATGTGTAAACTGTACACACACACACACACATACGCGTTTTGGCGCCCGGCATGGAGGCGGTCACGGCCTGAAGCAATGACACTGCAGCGGTCCAAAGCAGGTATCCATTAGCTGTTAGCTGCAGCCGTATCTATGGGAAAACTATGACATTTACGTGTGATCCGAGTACTCGAGTATTCGCAAAAATAATCGCCGAGTATCAAAATACTCGTTTGTTGCAGCCCTACATCACAGTGAGGTGGTTCAAGATGACAAAAACTGCAGAACCTGACCTTTCTGAGGACACACACTGCCGGCCTGTGTGACGGAGCGCAGGCAGGAGATAAACTGATGAGAGAGTGTCACACAGCAGAGCCTCAGTGTTACAGCGCTGTGCTCTCAGGCTTCTCTTCAGCACTGTGATCTACAGTGTGCTTCTTTTGTCCAAATGTCTCAAAATGTCCACCATCCTGGGCTGATGTGTCCAGGTTCCATCAGTCCCCTGAAGTGTACTCAAAGCTGTCACTGCAGGTTAGCTAATACTGACATCAGTGATGTCATTGTTTCAGCTGTACATGCTGGACGATGTGTAACTCAGTCTGACTGAGACCTTGTTACACAGGTATGTGTAAAAACGGAGACTTTTCCTTCCTTTGTGCCTTTTATTTACACATAAACGGAGTTTTCACCTATGAAAACAATTCTTTCTAAAAACTCTGTGTATTCGCGTTTGAACTGACAAAAACGGAGTTTGCAGCAGTGCGTCAGTTGGTACGACCTTTTTTTTGTGTAGCACGGCTGCAAGAGCAGCTGTAGTCTAGTAATGGAAGTAATGGTAGCGTTTGCATTTGCAAATACAGCTCCTCGTGCTGTGTAGAGGAGCAGAGACATGTTAGGTCTCGAGTTTCAGCAATTTTGGAACAACATCTGACACAAACAGGCAGACTGCTTCGATGAGGCTTCTGATTGGCTTGCACGGCTTTCTCCTTCTGCCAACACTGCCCCCCACAGGCCTGGCGTAGTCATGACGGCTCTCTGAGCGTATTTATGCGGGTTAATGTAAACAGAAACGTTTATGAAAACGATGATGTGTGCACAATGTTATTTTGGAAAACGGAGGGAAGGAAATGTTCGTTTTCACAGATACCCGTGTTTGTGGAAACGGGGTCTGACAGGTTAAACAGTGTTTCCATGATTCAACTGTCAGTGTTTCCTTTGACTGCTGCAGCAGTTGTTGTGTTGTCTGTTGTTATTTGGCTTCAGTGTGAAGGAACCTGCTGGCTGACATGCAGCAGGTCTGCTGCCTGTTGTCTCCACAGAGATCCACAGTTAACGTTCAGGAAGCAAACCCATCTAGGGAGGAATTACTGTAGCCCTCACAGCTAAGAGCCAGGAGGAAAAATCATTTGGAAAATCACATTAATCAGCTGCATGCTGCTAAATGTTTAATTTTTATTGATGCCTGACTTACTCACACTATCGACAGATGCGGGCCTGAGAGCCAGAAACTGAGCCAGGACTCAGGTCATCGTCCAGGAAGTGATGAGGAGCTGCCTGAGGCCACCGACTGATCAGGACCAGCAGACATGAGCTGTGAGGTTGAAAGTTAACCCTTTATTTTACCAGAATTCTAGGATAAAGGTTAAATAATGGTATAAAGGTGAGATAAACTAACACACACACACACAGAATCATGATGGACTATTAGCTTTAAACATCCATATGTATAGCATGAAAGTGCATTTAACCCTTTGAGCTCCTCTTCTGCTGCCTCTGATCATCAAAGAGTTCTTTCAACTCATTAAGTTTCAAAAGAAACTTGAGCAGCATTTGAACAGACTTCCCAGCATGCACCAGCATGCACCTCTCCTCCTTTAATGTGTTCAAGAACAGTGAAATGATGGAAACGTGTTTTAGGTGCAGAGCTGGAGGTTTGTAGCTGTGAGGTGTAAATGAAAATATAGATCACAATTAGCACGTTCACACTGACACGCTGTTCATGTGTCCGCGAAGGGCTCTCAAGACTTCAAGTGTTTCTGTGTGAGCTTCCACTATATTGAATACCGTATTTTCGCCACCATAAGGCGCACCGCATTATAAGGCGCAGTGTCAGTTACACGGTCTATTTCTGTCCTCAGCGCATACACAAGGCGCACCGTACTACAAGGCGCAGGTTACGCTAAAACATACCAGTACGTAAATTCAGTAAAAACCGGCTGGATATCAGCGAGGAGCCGGTGCAGCCTCTCTCTCAACGGTGGCAGCGACAGAGAAACAGCGTGTGTGTTTCTATGGGCAGAGCAGTGGCTGCTGCTGAATGCCTGTTGTGATTCCAACTTTATCTTTACACTTTATTAACAAATAAAGACCATCTTTGGATATAAATTGCACCACAGTGATTCCTAATTCATTATTGCTCTGAAATTATGCCGGCTTTCACAAAAGCTCGGACAACAGTCACTGAGACGCTAAGACGGATGCTACGCTAAAACATACCAGTACGTAAATAAAAAGGTACATTATTTGATCTATACTAAAATCATGAATGACACAAAGACAAACACTGCAGTGCTCCCAGGTGACTGGTGGATGCTGCTTTTGTTTTACCTACAGAAGCAAACACTTTATTTTGTCATTGTTTCAGAGACAGATGAGCTGAGCAGTTCTATTTTCTGATTGGCTGATAGGTCGCTAATTCCAGACAGCAGCAGTCTGCCTTTGACTGGATTGTATGACAGAAGTGAATCACTCCTCTGTGTGAGAAGTGCCCTGTGTGGCTGCTGTGTGAACGGCTTGAATATAAACTAGAAAAGGCATTTTCTGAAGAAAATGCAAGTTTGATTTCAGAAGCTGCAGCATTGCTTTGAAAGCTTATCTGAACGATTGCTTATGAAAAACCACATCAGAATGCATATGAATAGAAGCTGAATGGCAGAACAAGAGCTGAATTACTCTGAACACAAGCTGAATCAGTCATAAGAGCAGCTGAATTCATCTGAACAGCAGCTGGATAATTGCTTTGAATAGGAGGTGAATTGTCTGATCTTGGAATAATAGCTGATTTTGATGTGGACATGTAGCAAACAGCTCCATAGCGATAAATATGGCAGATATCATGTGTAATGATTGACAAAGAAGTAGCCGAATACTATACAGCTGAAGGATGATCAATATGACAGATATAATGCCTAAAGTCTGATAAAGACTACAAATATGGCTGTTTTGTATGCAGTTCTTGTGTGACAGCCTGTCACCACGGTAACAGCTCTGCCTGCCTAATTAAGCTTAAGTTTCCTGACATATATATCCAGTGCGAATGAAGCCGTTTCTCTGCCGTGCTGTAACACTTGGAACCGTGTCTGTGACTCTCTGTACATGTCTCTTATTCTGCGTCTGCAAAGCTCCGTGTTTCCTTATGTGGAAGTAAATGAGGATTTCACTGAACATGCGTGCGCACCCTCTCATGGAACAAGTCACCTTCCACAATATGTTCTTTCAAGTGCACTATTACATCTGACGGACTCCGGCGCTCACACAACTGTATCACGCATTTATAAGAACTTCCAGCCGACTCGATAGCAGCTGGGGCACGTACAGCATTTCAGCTAACTAAGCTAAAAACAAAATGCCTCACGTCAGTCAGTCAGTTCTTCTAACTTTCGTCTTCTGCGGAAACGTAGTGTAGTAACGTATAAGCGCCCCCTTTTGGTGTGGAATTTGAGTTGCAGTATTTGATCTAGGATTAGAGCTTCAGTATATTTAAATAAGCATATTCAACAATTAATAAATGGCAAATATATATTGGAAGTATATAATAAATAAATAATACAGTCAAATAAACATTTGTGTTTAAGATGATAACTTCACTAAGAAATCATCTAGTTTATAGATGATTGCTTTGTGAATAACAATAACTTTGCAGCTGTTTGTGCACCTTTGTAAGCGCCTCCCATTAACACACTCATTGACACTGCAACTATTAAAAGCCTTACACAAGCATGATGCAACCTGCAAATTCAAATGGTTGTTACAGTGTTTCCAGAAAAAAAATCTGACACTATACTGTAAGTATAACACTACAAACATCTCATTTTGTACAAATGAAGATGTGTTTTTGAATGGTTTTGTTCTGTAAATTTAAAAGTAACAAAAAAAATCTGTCATTTCTTCTGAATATCACTGCAAATTTTACAGCAATGACCTCTTTGTGACAGCATAGTGTTTCCCACTTATATATACGGCTGGCCTGGGAACGCCTCGGGATTCCCCCAGAGGAGCTGGAGGAAGTGTCTGGTGAGAGGGAAGTCTGGGTGTCCCTGCTTAGACTGCTGCCCCCGCGACCCGGCCCCGGATAAGCGGTTTGAAGATGGATGGATGGAAGTCAAGTTTATTTATAAAGCACATTTAAAATAACAACTTTCATTGACCAAAGTGCTGCAGACAGTCAGTCATGTATTAATAACATCAAAGTAAAATAATCAAAGTACAGGAAACAGGATAAAACATGCATAAAAGTGGTAAAAGCCAAGGTGAACAATGTAAACTAACAGTAAGGCTATAAACTGACATGACAGACACACAATGACCAGAACAGGACATGAGTGGGGGCTGTAGCTGCAAACATAGGCCCTGATATGAAAGAGTGGAACTGAATGAATGAAGCAAACTTATGTGGAGAGTGGAATGGCTAACAGTGAATGAAGAATTTTTATTCCGGAGCAGGAGAACAGTGCTGGGAGATCACAGCCACATCAGTACAACTAAAGCACAAATTCTGTCAAAAAAATCAGGTTAAATTCAGAGACTTAGGTCTACTTCAGTGTCTTCTGCCTGTCTCCTTTTTCTTCTTTCTTCCTGTCTGTCTTTCGCCTGTCTCCTTTCCACAACTATCCCTATCCCCATCTTCGGGTTGCCCAGGCTGTATCGGTCCTGGTGGTCTACACTTTTGTTGTAGTCCCGGCTGTCCTGGTAGTCTGTGTATTCCTGGTCGTGTAGGTTGTCCTGGTCTAGGTAGCCTTGATCGTGTATGTGGAACAGCCTGTCCCATTTGTGTTCTGGTGTCTCTGCGACACATTCTTTCTTTGGTGGGTTCTGTAATTTTTTCCATCTTGGAGCAAGGAGGATTTCCTGCTCTCTGTCCTCCAACTGTGTGACCTTGGCCTTGATCTGTTCTGGTGTCTATGTGACACATTCTCTCTTTGGAGGTTACAGTGATTTTAATCGTGTTGGCAGTCTTTCTACCAGCTCTTTGGTCCCACGGTCTATACTTGGCCCTGCTCTTGGACAGTTGGTTGCAGGGATCCTTGCTCTCAGCAATCAGGTCACTGTCACGTTGCTTGAGCTCCTCTGGTTCGTTTGCTTCCTGCTCCTGTTTCAGCTGATCTTCTAAGGAGGACCTGTCCTCTGACAGTTGGTTTATTATACTGTCTTTTTCCTGGATGGTCTTGTTGGCCTTCTGTAGGTCACACCTCAGGATGCAGACCTCGTTGGCCAGCTCCTCACACTTAGAAAACCACTGGCTATATTTTTCGGTAGCCTTTCTGTGGTTTTCACTGAGCTGTTCCCACTTTACCCTTGACTCTAGAGTCACCTTTTGCTGCAGAGTCAGAGACTGGTCTACACACTCCTTCAACTGTCTGAACCTGGCCTTGCTCTTGGCCAGTTCGTTGCAGACATGAGTGTTTTCAGCAGACAGGTCAGTAATGACATTAGCGTGATAAACCACCTCTGAATGAAGTTTGCTGTTATGTTTCTTGAGCTCATCAAGGTATATCTCAATGCTTTCTCTTGATTCCTGCTCACGTTTCAGCTGATCTTCGAAGGAGGACCTGTCCTCTGACAGTTGGTTTATCACACTGTCTTTTTCCTGGACGGTCTTGTTGGCCTTCTGTAGGTCACTCCTCAGAGTGCAGGCTTCGTTGGCCAGCTCCTCATACTTGGAAGAACACTGGGTATGTTCTTCGGCAGCCTTTCTGAGATTTTCATTTTCTTTTGTGAGGACGGTCCCGTTGGCCTTTTCCAGTCCAGTGATCAAGCCGTCTGATTCCACAATAAACTGCTTCACCGTCTGTCCTTTCTTCTCGCGCTTCTCTCGTTCTTTGCACTCTTTCTTCTCTTGCTTCTCTTGTTCTTGGCGCTCTTTCATCGCACGCTTTTCTTGTTTTTGGCGCTCGTTCTTCTCGTGCTTCTCTTGTTTTTGGCGCTCTTTCTTGTCGTGCTTCTCTTGTTCTTGGCGCTCTTTCATCGCACACTTCTCTTGTTTTTGGCGCTCGTTCTTCTCGTGCTTCTCTTGTTTTTGGCGCTCGTTCTTCTCGTGCTTCTCTTGTTTTTGGCGCTCTTTCTTCTCGCGTTTCTCTTGTTCTTGGCACTCTTTCATCGCACGCTTCTCTTGTTCTTGGCGCTCTTTCATCGCACGCTTCTCTTGTTTTTGGCGCTCTTTCTTCTCGCGCTTCTCTCTTGATTGCAAAAGCTGAAGCATTGCTTTGAACTCTAAAAATATTAAAAAACACATCAGAATGCATATGAATAGAAGCTGAATGGCAGAACAAGAGCTGAATTACTCTGAACACAAGCTGAATCAGTCATAAGAGCAGCTGAATTAATCTGAACAGCAGCTGGATAATTGCTTTGAATAGGAGGTGAATTGTCTGATCTTGGAATAATAGCTGAGGCTTAGGGAGACTAAATGATTTTTATGTGGACATGTTGTTTTGCGATTCTGGAATCAGATCTACTAATTCCAGCCTGTAACCCTTCTCCTTATGTCCATTGCAGATATGGCAAACAACAGATCATCAGCCAAATAATACCATCTACTGTAACTTTAAGTAGACAACAGCTTCCTCCCAGCTTTTTTTTGAGTTGAGTCTAACATCAATGTAACTTCACAGAGAGCTCCACCGTCTCTACAGTCCCTGGGTTTACATTTCTCTGGTCTCTCTATCACACAGAATGGAGTTCGCCCCAATACGCACAGACACACACACACAGCATGTGCGTAAATGCACACGACTCTCTCTCCCTCTCTCTCTTTGAATGAACGCGATGAAGTTGCACTTATCACTCACTACTGTTAGTACTCACCACGAATCTGACTGTATGAAGAAACCTGTTGCTAAGATGTTAGCCTCCTCTGCAGCTGTGTTTCTCCTTCTTCTCTGATCCTTCTGTTCTCCGCGTTTAGTCCAGTAATCACGCTTGAAATTATTCTCCTTTAGGACGCCTATTGCTTTGCACTTCAGGCAGGTTCGTCTCCACGGAACTCCCCAAAATATCCTGCTGTGTCTGTCTTTGGAACTGACCAACAATACCTTTATTGCAAAAAGGTGTACCTTTATATACCTTTGGGCTGTTACCGTGGTGACAGGCTGACACAGGATCAAAGGTATGCCTTTGAATCAAAGGCATGCCTGCCTGTATCCATGGCAACCTGAATGTTTATTGCTGCTCTTAATGCCCCTGACTGCAGCTCTCTCTGTCCCCCTCCTAATGTGTTTCCAATGTAAAAACACCCTCTAAACAACTTCTGTTTTTGTCCCAACTGAAGCCTTCAGACAAAAAATATGGACACCGCCAGAATCACAAGATGTTGCTCTACAACACAGTATATGCGATGTGGACATGTAGCAAACAGCTCCATAGCGATGAATATGGCAGATATCATAATGATTGACAAAGAAGTAATACCGAATACTATACAGCTGAAGGATGATCAATATGACTGCCTAAAGTCTGATAAAGACTACAAATATGGCTGTTTTGTATGCTTCTTGTGTGACAGCCTGTCACCATGGTAACAGCTCTGCCTGCCTAATTAAGCTTAAGTAATGTTGGAGAGAAATTTGCCCTTCAAAATTGCTAAGGAACATTTTACATACCTAGGCATTGTTATCCCTAGAAACTCAAAGCTGCTGTTTAAGTTGAATTATTCGGAGTTGCTGGAGAAGGTCCGGAACATGATTGATAGGTGGAAACTCCTCCCTCTCTCCCTAATTGGCCGTGTTAATATTATTAAAATGGTAGTACTCCCTAAATTTCTATATCTCTTTCAAAATATACCTATATTTCTTACATCTTCTTTTTTCAAAGCATTGGATTCCATGGTCATGCCCTTTATTTGGTCTAACAAGCCTCCCCGCATCTCTAAGGTGCACTTACAGAAACCCACTGCTGAAGGTGGACTTGGCTTGCCTGTTTTTCGTCATTATTATTGGGCGTGTAATGCTAGAACGTGGGTCTTCTGGAATGACACCCCACCGGGTCTAAATGATAGTTCCAAACCTAGCTGGCCACAGATTGAATCAAGTAGAGCATTAACATTGACTGGAGCGTCATTAAAGGCTATTTTGTTTTCTCATCTAAATCCACCTACGAAACAACTGAAGGCTGATTTCATCCTCCGCAATTCATTGAAGATTTTAAAACAGATCAGGGGAGTTCTTGGCCTTCCACAGCTATCTATCCACTCACCTATATGTCAGAACCCCTGTTTTAAACCAGGGCTTATGGATGCGGTCTTCGTACAATGGTCAGAAAAGGGTCTGTCTGTAATTAAAGATCTTTACATTAACAAAAAATTTGCATCTTTCACACAACTTCAGACTAAATTTAATCTCCCCCCTGGGCACTTTTTCCGGTACTTACAGATCAGGCACTTTGTTAGGCAGTCAGTTCGTAGTTATGAAACCATCCCCTGTCAACATGCTTTTTATGAGCTTATGTTGAGGAATCCCAACTCTAAACATTTAATTTCACATTTTGTTTCCCTTTTTCCACTGGCAACCTCCTCGATACACATTAAGGAAGCATGGGTTAAAGAAATGGGAACTGATATTCCAGATGACTTGTGGACAACTGGACTGAATCGAATCAAAGCATGCTCCGTGAATGCTAGACTCCAACTCATCCAGTTTAAAGTTATTCATCGCCTGCATTATTCAAAGACCAAACTTAACAAGATCTTTCCTTCCATTTCTCCTACCTGTGATAGATGTAAATCGGATGAGGGTACTTTAACTCACTTATTTTTGACCTGCACTAAGCTTGATAAATTTTGGACTGATATTTTTAATTTGTATAGTACTATTTACAATAGAAAGTTGACCCCTGATGGCCTATTGGTGATATTAGGATGCTCCAGTGAGTCATTATCTCTTCCCCCCACTCTGCAGTATGCGCTAATGTTTGGATTGGTTATTGCTAAACGAATTATACTAAGGGAATGGAAATCTGCCTCTTCACCTTGTTCTAAGAAATGGCTGAATGAACTGGTTTCCTGTTTGTACCTCGAAGAGGTGCGTTACAAACTTTCTGATACTTACTCCAAATATCATGCCATTTGGGGTCCCTTTATGGATCACATCAACAATGGAGAAAGACATTCTCTACAGACAATTTAAACAGACTGGAGCACCGGGCCTGGCATGCATCCATTTCGCTTCTTCTCCTCTATGGTGGCTTAAACTTTGGGACTTGCTTTTAATTTATTTTTTGTACACTTCATTTATATGTACAGACATGTTGAATTTGATTTGGTTTTTTGTGATGGCAGTACTGTTGCTGTGTTCTTGTTTTTTTTTTTTTTTTTTTTTTTTTTCTTTTCTTTTCTTATTGTATCTTAGTTTAGGTGTCTTACTGTTGTTGTCTATAAAAAAGAAAACTTTGCATAAATAAAATGTTTAAAAAATAAAAAAAAAAAAAAAAAAGTAATGTTGGAGAGAGAGGTGTGTCAGCCTCCTGTTACTCCTCTCAGGGCAGATCCCATGTATTTTAATGGGGGGTTGCACCCTCTGAACAAGTGCTTGGTGTGTCCAAACCGAAACACTCAGACAAATAAATAAGTTTATGTTTGTGACAGGTTCTGATCAGCAGGAGTTTTCAAGTGTACATTTTTTAGTTATGCTAGCAGATATGCAGTTTAGCTAAGTTACTTCTGGCTGGCTATGCTAGCTTAGATTGCTAGCCTTCTAATTTTACACACACAACAGTAAAAAATGGACTGTACCCTGCACATACACACTGAGTGTTTACATGCTGACATGTTTGCATGCAGTAACAGTAACTGCAATACTGTTTATCTATTTCTTTCTTTATGCACCTTAATATCCAATCCAATAACTGCACATGTACAGCTGTTTACCTCCTGACAGTTGCACTATGATTCATTCTCTGCTCAATTTGCACAACAGCTGATGTAGCACACATGCACATTTACATGTATATGTATGTAGCTTCATTTACTTCCATAGTTTATATTTTTGTGTACTTATTTGCATCTTTTTGCTCTTCAAATTGCTCTTTTGCAAATTATTCTATTTTGACTTCTTAAACCTTTATGGCATTCAGTGTGAGCAGCAAAGTAAGAATTTCATTGTACAGGGAAACCAGTTTCTATACTGTGCACATGACAATAAGCCCTTTGAATCTTGAATCTTGAAAACAGAGCACCACAAGCCAGGGGCTCGAGGCAGACCTGGATGCTAAATTTTAATTAATTTGAACAACCCTACCCAGCAGGCTTACATGATTAGCAGACCAATCATTAGCTTTAATTACACATTCAAGCAGCTTACAAACGGCCAGCTAGCATTCAGCAGCTAACTGTAACTTAGCATGATGCTATTGGGAAACATTAAGTAAACTGCGTCCTGTTTGTGTTGAGCTCAATGCTGAAAACATTAGGAGAGTGATGTTCTCTCTGGCTCCAAGGTGGAGTTACCTTCAACGGGTGGAGGCGGAGCCACTTTGTCCATCTTTATTTACAGTTTATGGATGAGGTGGTTTAAGTCCGACGCAGTGCTCAGTAGGGGTGGGCGATATGGCAAAAAATTTATATCACGATTCTTTAATGATAAAATCACGATCTCGATTTTATCACGATTTGTTTTTACATTGACACTAATTTGCATGTTTCTGTGAAAATGACTTCAGGTAGCCTACTCAAAAAAAAAACTATCAGTAGATTTTAAAGGCAAACAATGTGCACTCAGTATTAGTTTACAATAAACATGAAAATTTAAATAACAATTACAGAACAAAATAAAGTTTTATTTCAAATAGGTTAAAAGGAAGACTAATGTAGTTCTGTAACTGTTTAATGACTGTATTCAACAGTCATTAAACAGACTGAAGTGTGCCTCCTAAGGTTAAACAATAAATACAGTATTGAGACTTAAGTAACTCTTAAAGTTCAATGTGATTTAGACCAAATGATCAAACTTTCATGGGAATCATATCTAAGGACAAACGGAGCTGCTGCTGTCAGCTCTGTCCACCGTTTAGTCCTCATATGGAGCCTCTTCATCAAATGCCTGCGTTATTGTTTTGGTGACGTCATCAGCTGTTGCCTCTGTCTGCATCTGATGTACACATGGGGCCCTCCCACTGCACACACACACACACACAGGTGTAGAAGAGCTGCTGACGGCACAACAGCAGCGAACCTGAATATAACGAGCTGGTAATGTTCAGAGAGGTGGGCGCGTACGTGCTCGTAGCATACATTCGTACACACGCGGCCCTTCCACTGCGACCATTGACAGTAAAAACTATGGACAGAGCCTCCGTGACGTCACCCGTTTGTTTCTGAAGAGCCGTTTTGAGGCTCGGTGGGAGGTTCCGGGACTTGATGACCGCCGCCATGTTGGCAGCGTCACGTCAACTAAAACTCCGATTATGGACAAAGAGGGGGAGCACGAGCGGGGTTTAGGGGGGCGGGCGATCGTGGAAGCAGGAAACCCACGCTGTGATACGTCAACTGTCTGTCACTCAAGCGGCAACGCCCATAATTAGGCGTAATTTTAAGTCCGAATACCATTGAAACGAGTGAGTTGTAAAAAAATTCACCCTCCCTACAATTGACACTAGCAGAGAACCTATCATCTGAGACCAGAGTGGTTTTTTGTACCAGGCTGTAAACATGTTTTTTTCTGCTGTGAAGTCGGCCATTTTAACATGGGAGTCTATGGGAAATTACTCGCTTTTGGAGCCAACCCCCAGCTGTTGCAGCGTGAATTACAAGTTTTGACACTTCCGCATGGGCTTCCACTTTGAGCCCCGAAGGTTGCCGCTTGACTGCGACACACGTCGCGCGCGCACACACACAGGCTTAGAACACGCGCCGCCGCTGCCGGCAGAAACAGTACCGAACATAACGGTGGAGTTTGTTTTTAGGGACCAGTTGCTCCGTTCTCTTTTCGTTTTCAGCCGTAACTTCCTAACAGGGAGGCTGTCATTGGTTGGTCAGGTTCACATTAAGCGCACTGAGAGTTGGCCGAGGAAAAAAACTCATGCGTCTGCGCGAACATAGAACTGCAATTAATAGAACGTGCTCTATGGACGATAAAACGATCTCTCCGTTCTGGTAGATCGCCGGTACGTTCAAATCCTTCACGATCATTTATCGTCAAATCGCACACCCCTAGTGCTCAGTGAACCTTCAGTCTGACCAGTTAACTCAGGCAGCAGATGAAGTTAGGTTTTTAGGTTGAAGCAGCTTAAAATGATTTACAGAGCTGCACTGGGAGGTGTGTGGAGTTAAAGGAACGAGTTAACCTTTGCTGACCCGTGGCAGTGGTCGGCAGCAGAGCTCTGTCAGCGGGGATTTGAGCTTTACTCTCCCACTGGAGCATGAAATCACTGTTGACCAAATGAAAATAAAAACAAACTCTGCTAAACACTGCACATCCATTTCCACTCTGCATACATGGATTATTTTTACATTAGGCTTGTGTTTTGGAAAATGACCACAGTGGCAGAAAAGATGGGAGTCCCTGCTCCCAGTGAATGTATTACATGTTTATATTCATGTAACTTTCCGGTGCTGGGGCCCACGCTGCAGCGCCGTCCTGCAGGCTGGACTGTGGGTGGTAAAGGGCATCTGTGTTTCTTTGCCTCATGGTTTTTTGGTACTGTGCTGATTGTTGAGCAGTGGAGCGGCGCAGGAGGAGGATGATCAGCTGTGTCCTGCCCAGGAGGAGCTGATGACCCCTGAGTCAACCTCATCAGTTTCCCCCTGTGGACAAACAGCACAGAAGCTCCAGGCAGGCTGTTCATGTATCACCAGCAGAATCTGCTTACAGCAGCCGGCGGCGCCGCACACATCACGCTGCGAGGACGCCGCCTGTGTCATGTACACCTGCAAGATATGGCAAGTCAGGTAGAAAAAAAGTGGAGTTAATAGAAAAAAACAGAGTCAAACTGTGTAGTTAAAGTGCAGCCGGGATTTTATCAAAGTCCAGACAGCGTGGAGGTATGCAGTGCAGTGATTACACTGAGTGTGTGAGAGAGAGGCCGACCACAGGTTTTCATTTCTCAAAGAAAATAAGCTGTCAGTGCATGAAGAACGATGCTCCTCTGATAATATTTTCATAGGAAAAAGGGAATTTAAGGCTCATATTTTCTATCATGAACGTGAGGGGCTGCATTACTCAAGACAAACACTGCTTCAGACGAGGACCTGCAGCCTTATAATGCTCTTATCCTCCAGCAGATCAACAAGACACCACTGACTGAACAGCACCGTGCTACTGTAGCACTCCGTGTCCTGTGGCTGTTTGCCAGGATATCGTGTGACCTTTGAAAGTTCATGGATGAGCCAGTTTGGCTGCTCTCCATCCTCCAGCCATCTTTTCCTGCAGAAGCACCAGCTCAGCAGACGGCACAGGGGAATAAAGAAAGAAGAGGAGGACAGAGAGGTGGAGAACTCTAACAGAATTGATGCAGTCTGCTTCTACCCGGTGCTGATGCCAATACTCTTCCCCGGCTGATTTCTTTGTTAACACCAAACCCAGTAATCAGCCGCCTTCAGCACAGAAGGCAGAGGTCTGCAGCAGCCCGCTAATGATTCTGTTTACACACACTGAAGGATGACAGTTATCACGCATGTAGCAATAGATTTACTCACAGCGGAGAAAAATATCTTTCAGCTCTTAATGTTTTAACCATGTGCAGTCAGTGGAGGAGGACTCTAAGCTGACCTGTTTACCGAACAGTGGAAGCACAGATTGTTCTGGATGATCCACCTGATTCAGTCTCAGCACAGACCTTCTGTAACCACAGAGCTCGCCTTTAATTCTTTTTATCTTAGCTTCGAGTTGATTCTTCAGACCTGTCTGCTCATCACACACTGAACCCGGTTGGTTTTTATCACATCTCACGTCACGTTCGGTGTTCCACAGGGTTCAGTCTCAGGTCCTCTTTTATTACATTCATGTCTCTGTCTCAGAGCTGATGATGGCACAGCAGAGGACAGATGTGGACAGGAAGCTGAGTTGATGATGTTAGGACGTTACATTGAAAGGTTTCATTTATTGGTGTAGTGCAGGTCTGAGCAGCTAAAACGTGACTTCTGAATGTGAACATGTTTACTTGTGTTGATTAACAGAGGCTTCCTAAAATGTTATTGGACCATTACCATCACTGCATGAATCATCAGACCTCTGGAAGTTCAGGGAGCTCGTATGATGTGTCTGTGAAGCTTCAGCGTTTTTCTGCTTGTGTCTGTCATGTAAAAGCTGTTTTAGAGTTTTCATGTTTATCCACAGACACACACACATTCTACACTGTGTGTGTGTCTGTGTTTATGTGTGTGTGTGGAGATCAAACGTGACTTCAGAAGAAAAACAAACATGGAGGACGACAGATGTCGTCAGCTGTGATGTGTCTCCATGAGACATAGTAAAGACACGCATGTTGTTGATGCCATATTCCCCCCGGTGTGTATGTTCTCCTGGGCCGTGTTGTTGTGTGTTTTGGTTGGAGCCATGTTTGTCAGGTCGGTGGTGCTTCCCGGTCTGCTCGCTCGCTCTGATTGGCTGTTGGTGTGTTTGTTTGTCGTACTTTGTGTTTCTTCATGGAAGAACTGCAGATCTCACTTCAGGATGAAATCAGGATGTTAACCTGAGTTTTTCTGCCTGAGCTCACACAGTGATTCACAGACATGCTGCTGAGAGTGCTCCAGCGCAGAGCGGCCTTTGTATTCCAAAGACGGAACCCGGCCTGCACACATACAGTCCACACAGCTCGCCCTCTGCCCGGATCATTAGATCAATAACCGTCTTTCTGCACTTTCATTCACTTAGATTTGCCATCAAACAAAAGAAACATGGATTTAAGGCGCTGAGACATTTAGAAATATGAGCGCTTTGTTTCTGCTCTCAGAGATTACAGAGCTTTATCTGAAACAGTCATGAAGTGAAGCTTTATTTGTGGGTGAGTGACGCAGTGTTTACAGCAACATGCTGATTCCTTTATTTGTTATGTGACTCACATTTCCAGCAGTTACAAATAAAGTAGCTGCCTGGTGTCGTGCACAATATCTCAGCAGTGGAATCTGTGTTTGTTCCGCCAGCTGCTGCTGAGGAAGCGGGACTTTCAGTAATCCTTCCACAACCGTGAAGCTTTACACAAACTCACAAATCATTTCCTGCTCTGACTCACGGAGGAAGCGGCACAGCTACACGGCTGAGGTTTAACCTGTGTGCTGTTTGTTCTGTCCAACACTCACATGCTCACTGTGGGAGAACACACACAAACCCGTCCTCCATCTTTAAAGGATCCATCCTCTGCAGGAAGGATCTTTCCTTTCAGTGAATCGCTGACATCATTTAATGTATTCACACAGACAGACTCTACAACAACAACACTGTTTTTTAATGCCTAACCCAAAACTAACGCTGGTTCTTAGACACACAAATGTTCTCTTGCTGCCTCATATATCCAGCCAGTTACCATGGTAACCAGATCATCAGTGTTATTCAGCTCACCTGTCAGTGATCAGAATGTGATGATTGATTGGTTCATCATATATATATATATATATATATATAAATATATATATTTGTTCGGGTTGTGTGAGGTTGTCTATACTTGTCACCAGGTTATTTATGTTTATTAATCACGGCATCAATATTTGTTTCACATCAGTACAGAGCTCTTAACGTCAGAGAGTGTGTGGCTCTTAAAAGTGCCTTTGTGGGGCTGCTTCCAGCAGTCTGCGAGTCTCCATCCTTACTTGGCTTTGACAGGCTTCTCGGTCTTCTTGGGCAGCAGCACGGCCTGGATGTTGGGCAGCACGCCGCCCTGAGTGATGCTCACTCCGCCCAGCAGCTTGTTGAGCTCCTCGTCGTTGCGCACAGCCAAGACCGACCTGCGCTTCCAGAGCTCCGCTGTCATGGCTCTGCAGGAGGCCAGCACCTGGTCGGCCTGTTCGAGAACACCAACCTGTGCGCCATCCACGCCAAGAGGCTCACCATCACGCCCAAAGACATCCAGCTGGCCCGCTGCATCCACGGAGAGAGAGCTTGAAGTGTCCGCGGCTCCTCAAACCACAGCGGCTCTTTAAGAGCCACCTCACTGTCCTCTAAAGAGCGGCTCCTCATCCTCTGCCTCTGCTGCTCATCACTCTGTCTGATGCACAGAATAATCAGTCTCTTCTGAAATAAATATCATCTTTTATCTTTTGTAAGATGCAGTGTAATAATACACATGTTGAACTCTTCAAGATGAATAATGGTCCGTCTCAGGGACATTTATTTATTGGTTGGTTCAAGGATGTAATATCAAACTGACATCGAGGAATATTTAACAGGAAACTATAATAAATGTTTTACAATAAATACATAATATCATTTATAAATAGTTTTAATAAGTATAGGTTTATTATGTGTAAAAGCATGATGACCTATGGAATGATAACACTAAAAAACTCTGCTGCTCCAGGAACGGTACAGGCGGTGAGTCCTGCAGTCCGCCATCAGACTCATCATGTAATTTAACCACAGGGATTAATAAAGTCATTCTTGAAAATATTCATGTATTGTTTCTATAGTTTTATATGTTTAGTAAATATAGGTTTATCACTGCTTTAGTATATAAGTAAACACATGAACTAACACTAACAAAACAAACCCCAGTGAACCAGGTGGAGCTGTGCAGTGTGCAGCAGCATGATCACAGAGGTCCTGTTTGAACGGGCAGTGAGGATGAGCTCTCTGAGTGGGGGCTCTGGGCTCTTGACGCGGGTTCTTCTCCACATCGTATCCTCCGGCAGCCAGAGCCTTCTGGAGGGCGGCTGCAGACATGCCGCTCCGCTCCTTGGAAGCGGCCAGAGCCGTTGCTTGACACTATAGGGGCCCTAGGCAAGAAGGACACACTGGGGCCCTACGGGCTACAAGATTCTATAGAAATGCCGCCTCAAACACAAAGACATGTACAGTGATGATTATATAAGCAACCTTTTATTTAAATAATGTGGAACACACATATGAAAATATCATCTTAAGGAAACATAAAAACTTACAACAATCAAAATATATCAGAAATATGTACTCTCTGAAGACTGTCCACAGTGGTGGAAAGTAACTAAGTATTTGTACTTTGTTACTGTACTTAAGTAATTTTTAATGTATTTTTTATGTAGTTAAAAAAAACAATCCTTGAGTCCAGCTGCCTCGATTTAAACTCTTGCAAATTAAAAGTAAGTACTTAAGACTTTGGTTAAGTAGGATCATTGATGGAGCACATCTACTTTCACTGAAGTACTAAACATCAGTACTTCCTCCACCACTGACAACACAAGATATGATGACTAGTATTGTTATTAAGTTTGTCCACAGTGCAGGATCATCAGTGAGACCTGGACACCCTGGAACCTTCCTCTGTTACCAGGTCAGGTGCTGGAGGAGCAGAGGAAGGAGTGGAGGCTCTCAGGTGTTGGACTGCTGCTGGGACGTCCTCTGGAGTTTCCTCACAGGGCTCCACATGGCCTGTGTGGTATAAGACCATAATGATCAGCCTGATAACTAACACTGTAAATAATCCAGATTATACCTTCATCTGTGGAGGCTGTGGCATCTTCATGAGGAGACACAGACAGGTGTTTAAGCACAGCACCTGATGAAAAACAGAATTTTAAAAAGCCATAAAATAACAACTATATGACAATAATTCACTAGCTTGCCATTTACAGAGAAACACCTGAGCATTAATAAACACTAAATAGACTAAATATACACATTAGTTTTTCCTGCTGTGGTTTAGAGCTCATTAACTCTAACAGTAAGTTGTAACAGCAGCACTTAGCTTAATGCTAAACAAGCTAAAGTAGCATTAGCATAGCAGCTACACACTTGCTGCATGAGCTAACAAGCTACTTTACTTCATTTACGTTTTATATCACGTCATTATATTGACGTTTGTAACTCATTTAGCAGACGTTTGTACGCAGAGCGACTCACAGTGAACATTCAGGCTGCAGCATGAAGGAGGTTGTAGTGACGTGAAGCCTGCGTCTCTAAAGTGTTCTGTGACACAATGTGAAAAAGACAAACAGTGGTGGAGTAAGATGAGGCTGAGCTGTGTCACAGACTCTTCCCTCTCTTGTTTTGTCCTCTGCTCCTTCCCTTGCAGCCTGCAGAGTGTGTGCTTCCTCCTTTATTTTAAACAGCCGCTCCTCTCTGCTTCCAGCAGCTGTCACAGGGCTCCGGGGGGGCGAGGGGGGAGTCTGAATGTGTCAATGCGCCAAAACAGCTGTAGATGAATGGTGGGGCTAACTGACCGTCCGTCTTAGGGCCCCTCTCATGCTCGGGGCCCTAGGCAATTGCCTGGTTTGCCTACCGTGTTGACGGCTCTGACTGTAACTACAAACCTATCTTATAGCTGAAGAGTCACACTGACCTGTGTCAGAGCCATTTTTCCATATTTCCTCTTTTTGAATCCACCAACACTGAATTGTGGTTCAGACAATACCTGAATGGCTGTCTATGAATGTTCTTCACAGAGAAACACCTCAGAGGAATGCACAGTGAAACATTTCCACTTCACTGCCTGGCCCCACCACAGTGTCCCAGAGTGCACTGAAGTCCTGATCCAGTTCAGAGGACTGATGAGACAGAACATAGAGAGAGGGGGTTAACACACCAACTGTAGTTCATGGCAGGTGAGAGAGCACCATCTATACCTTCCAGCTTAAGGTGCTTCCATATGAAGAGTCCAAGGACAATCTCATGGTAACACTTGCTGCTTTGTAGCCTAACTCTCTGTCTGTGTCTCGGGCTCTCAGTGCTGGTGTGGGGCGGACAGGAAGTATTATGGCCCTGGATGTGCTGCTTCAACAGGTGGATGAAGGACCAGCAGTGGGTATCAACGCCTTTGTGCACCAGATGAGACTGAATGGACCATGTGTGGTGCAGACACAGGTCAAACTTTTTCATAAATACTGCAAATAAAGCGTGGACTTCAGAAATCCAGTGTTACGGCTTTAACATGCTGTACCTATCACTGATAAGACTAATGCAACCTCCTAAAACACAGGTCTGATCTGGCCTTGGGTTGTGAACTGAGAATTGTAGATCATGCCTTTTCGTGTGCACATAGTCTCAAATGTTGTGCAGTTCTCAGTGCAGTCGTATTCTATTCTATCTTTTTGTTGCTGGGTCATGGCCACACTAAGGCTTGCAGTGCATTATTGCAAACCTTTCAACCCTTTCCTGTGGCAGTTCTCTGGAACACAGAGCACACACAGCAGCATTTAAAATGACCAGAAACCTTTGTTTGTTTGCTTTTCAGTCTCAGTGTGTTCCTGCCCCAGTGCATCATGGACTGTCTGAAGCCAAATGACAAGGCTGATGAGCACATACATGAGAGTGCAGACTGGGTTTAAGTCAATGCTACTGCACTCCAGCAGCATCCTTAATGCAATACATGTACTTCACACTAATCCTAGCCACATATGCACTTAGTACCAAACTGGTCCTATCATGAGCTACATATTTACAATAAATGTGTTTAGTGTTGGTGGAAGCAACAATACTCCAGATGACCACAACATGTTTTAAAATGACATTAACAGTGAGAACTGTAGGTAGAAAATAATCATTTGTACACATCAAATATTTAGTAGAAAAATCCCTGAATGTGCTTTTACTCAGTCTGCAAATGCAGCTGTCACCTTAAGAAGAGTTTAACAGCAACTCACTGTACACACCTGAACACAGATCTTGCAGTGTGAGCAGGTTTTGGATGCACTTAACCCTCAGGTCACTGTGGACTTCTTTGTCCAGTGGGTATTTTTGCCTCTTTACCCGGCACCATTGTATCTGTCAGTGGCGTAGGAAGCATATAAAATGTGGGGGGGACACCTTTTTGTGTGTGTGTTGGGGGGTGGGGGGTGGGTGTCCTGCCCCTAAAAATTGTGAAAAAATATGAAATATGCTGCTACAACTTAATTTCCCCACGGGGATTAAAAAAGTAAATATCTATCTATCTAACTGAATGCCATTTTCTTCCATTCTGGGGAATTTTAACAGGTTGTAAACACCTATTTTACCTACACAAGTACATGCTTAACTCAATGACTATTTCAGAGACAGATTCAACAAAAACTCATTTATTTTAAACAATGGTGACATACATCCAATCCCAAGTGAAACAACAGTTTTGTCAACCATACTGGTGTTACTACACTAACTGATTATACAAACCCTTCTTCTCTCATTTGCAAAGACAAAAGACTCGCAAATCTCCCTCATGTCCACCTGATCAAGTTTCTCTTGGTGAATGTGGCAGACAGCTACGCTGTTTAAACGTTTCTGTTTCATGGAAGAGCGAAGCCATGTTTTAAGCCTTCTTAAGGCACTGAAGCTTCTTTCAGCTTCAGCTGAAGAGCACGGCACAACAAGAAGCAGCCTGACCAAGACCTCCACTTGTGTGAATAGAGCACGTACCTCCGGCAACATAGCTCTGAGGGTCTCTGCTGCTTCGCTAACTGTGTTGCAGGAATACTGCATTTAGAACATTGCCAGCTGTACCTCCAATGAATGTTGATTTATTTCTGGGTACCTACAGACAACATCCTCCATCTTTCCAGAAATGAGCACCACTTCTAATTTACTGAAAGTATGGAAGCTGTCCTGGTCAAATCGCTTTGCCAACTGCAAATCAACTGTATCTAACAGTTTGAAGAACTCGATTCTGAAGTATTCTTCAGTGGATGTTGGTCTGAATGCAGGTGCACTTCCTGTGTAGTGCTTTGGGGGTCTACGGATATGGGGCATCTGGATAGACTCAATGTCTAGCTCAGTTATCTTGTAACAGGCAGTTGTATAAATCTCATTAAACTTTTCATCACATCTCTTCAACTGAATTGTTTTTCTGACGCAATCAACTGCAGCCAACATCCCTGGCACACTGCCAGTCTTGCTCTGAAGGGAGCGGTTTAGAGACTCAAGTTCTTCAAGAACTTCAGAAGCTAGAGAAAGACCCAGTAAAACCTTCCCTTTCTGAAACCGCTCTAAGAGTCCTCTCGCTGTTGTGCATGTGTCAGAGGAGCCTGATGCAGCCATTTCCTCTAGACTCTGTAAAACCTTCTCATATTGTCCAACAACTCCCTGAATGGCTGCTATTCTCATTAGCCATCGTGTAGGACAGAGGGGCTTCAGAGTTCTGAAACTCCCCTCCTCAGACTGGGTGATACCCTTAAAGATGCTCTTGTATTTGCTGGATTGATGGTAGAGGGTGCCAAGCTTGTGGACTAAATCGAGCGCATCCATAACAACAGGGCATGAGGTACAGGCTGTCTGAGTCACAAGATTCACACAGTGAGGCCCACAGTGAACGTAAAGAGCGAGAGGTTGTGACTCTTTTAAAACTGCTTGCACTCCTTTAACTCCACCTGCCATATTTGCAGCCCCATCATAACTTTGCCCTCGAAGGCAAGACATGGGCAAGTTCAACCGTGTAAGGACATCAGTGGCCACCCGAGCCAAGTCCTTTCCTGTGGTTGATGACACTTCGTACATACCTACAAAGTCTTCATGTGGTAGAAGGTCACTATCTACGTAACGGAGGCATATGGCCTCTTGCTCACACCCTGAGATGTCTTGGACTCCATCCATAATGATGGAGTACTGCAAGGTGGGCAGCTCATGTACAGTGCTTGAAATGGTTCTAACAATTGTATTGGCCATAATATTCAAAACTTCATTCTGAATTTCTGGACTTGTGTAATGGCTTTTAGGCTTACTGAGCCATCGCTTGAGCACATCATCATCCTCAGCTTTCTCATGAAGTAGCTGAAAAAGGTTACCCTGATTACCTTCATGGCCACGTAAAGCTAGACCCTGGCGAGCAAGAAAACGAATGGATTTAATTACTTTGAGCAAGCATGCTCTTGCCTCTCTTTGCTCCTTCTCTCTAGCTGTGGATAGCTGTGTTTGAATATGTCTGGATTGGTATGTGTATGTTGTGACAGCTACTTTGTGTGCTTGACTCTGTTGGTGATTGGCAAATTTTTCTATTGCTTTTTTCCAATTTTTAAAACCTGTAGCCACAAAAGCATCATCCATGCATTTTGCTAGTGAGCTAGTTTGTGTTTTAAAGGCTTCCATGCAAAAAAAACAAAATACACCATCTGCACCCGGCACACAATGTAACCAAGGATATTCCCTAAACCACTTCTCTTGAAACTTTAGAGTCTTATTCTTAAGTCGCTGGTGTGGAATAACTCTTGGGTCAGGATGATTCGGCTTGGTGTATACTCCCTGGCTCTCTCCCTCATCTTTCTCAGACTGGATCTCATCCTCTTCTCTTTCTACAGCTCTCTGTTGCTCATCTTCATCAGAAAGGCTCTCCCTCTCTCGGATCTCAAAATCTCCCTGCCCCTCTTCTCTGTCCAACACCTCTTGTTCCTTGAAATAAAGGTTAAAATTGCATAGCCCCATCATTCTTATACTGACAAAAACAAAACTAAAGTTATGTTTAAGCATATTCTAGATTATGCCTTTTGGCAGTTTAAACTGTATGCAATTCCCTCAAAATAAAGATTGAATCAAAAATACATTTTGGTTTTGCTGTTTGAAAGTGAGTTCAGACAAAGGCTCCATAAAATTCTAACACAAGCCAGATCACATTTCATTCACAAATGCTAACAACCTGTCGTCACTCACCTCAGCAATAGAACTTCCTCCACTGCCCCTACATGATGGCCCTGCCTCTGACTCACTCTCAGTATCAACCTCAAATATCAAGAGAGATGGAGATGGAATGAAAAGTAATTTTCAATTAACAACCAATATAAGTGAGCATTTCATCGTCAATGAAATAACATCAACATATTTTGTTTGAACACAGTGGTCCTCTAATCATCTGAATTTCAAAAAGTTGTTGGACCATGAACCAAACTCTGCTTAATGCAGATAAAAAAATGCATGTCTTTATTTTTACTTACTTAATTCCCAATAAACCTTGGGGTTGTGTTAATTGTGTAATGAACCTGGCCTCATTACAATATAGGTTAATGCTGAAAACAACTCTAGCTTTATGTTGTTCAATTTGGATGAAGTGTTAGCCTGCCTGCAGGCACCAACACCAACACCCTCTCTGAAAACCTGTCCTGTGTTAACATTCTGACTTACTTTCTGTTTCTTTTTTAAGAATCTCCTTATGTCCATTGTGTCTGGGGAGGGAGCAGATAAGGCAAACAACATGTCGTCAGACAAATAATACCGTCCGTCTGTATTGGAGTAAACAATAGCTTCCTCTAGCTTCCTCCCTAAGCTAAGTTGATTTACCACCAATTAAACACCACCTAGGGTTATATAACAAAACAGTAAGGCTTTAGCATAAGTTGGACATTGTGGGACCGTAATGGCACTGACGTTACCTCCTCCAGCTTCGACCAGCACTGACGGCTCACTTCACTCACGCTTACGCTTGCTAGGTCCGTTACTATAGCAACGCTGCTGTAGCGTTGTGGTAACCAGAAAAACGTGGAGTGGATTTCAGCGGTGATGTTATTCTCATTTGAACCAAGTGGAACGGAGTTTTTCGCGAGCAATCGAAACAGCGTTAGGTGGAGTTTCCTACTCAGTAAAAGTGGGGGGGTCCGAACAGGTCATTCTAAAATGTGGGGGGGGGACACGTCCCCCTCTGATATAATGGTAGCGACGCCTATGAGGTGGTTGATGGTTTGGAGCATCTGTAGCACAGAGTAATGCATATTTACAGTGCTGCTTCAAAGTGCATGAATCATTTAAAATCTTCTATATGTCTGCATAAACATGACTTAAACAGCTGCCTCACTGTACTAGAAAGGCAGCCCACTGAAACAAAGTATGGAAAGACATTTCAGTAATAAAACATTTAAATAAATGATAGATTCATACACTGTATGTAAATATTATTGTGCTGCCCCCTATAGTCAGCCAAAATTCTATGTTTGAGTTGAGATTGTCCTACGAGGCTTCCGTAGTAGCATAATGGGTTCCACAGCCAAGTGGAAAGTTTCTGCTGTGTTTTTTCATCCTGCTACATGTTTTTAGTCGTCTGAGAATATCTGTCTGTAAGTATTATGTTTCATAAGCCCTTACCTTACGTCATGCGCTCATAGGAGGCACTTTAAGTTACTTAAGTTTAAGAAAACGGGTTAAAAGTGTGACGCTAATAGCGCTAGCGACCTTATGGGTTTTTCAATGCAAATTAGCATTGTGCTAATCGCTAGCGGTTTATGCATTTTTCTGTTGTCTAGCTCAGCTATGTTTTGTCGGCCTGCAGAATTCAGCATTGATCGTGTTTCGGGTCATATTTATGCAGAAATATAGAAAGTTTGACCAACTTCCCAAAACGACTGTAGCTGTCAGCCTATATGTAGCTAGGAGCTAGTCTCCTCCTCCTCAGATTCCCAGGGTCCTGGTTTGGATTTTTGCACGTACCTCACACTGCTGATTATTCTGACTTGAACACAGCCTGTGCAGAACTTTAAGGTGGCTTCTGTTCTTCGGTATTTTTGGTTGAATTTGGTCAAATTGTGATCAAATAAATTGTGTGATAACAGTTTTTCAGTCTCTTGTAGTGGCCATCATGGACACTGATCCAGCTCTGTGTCCATGAAAAGTGAACATTTCAAAAATGTTGATACCACTTTAAGTCCTGTTTCTGTAACTTAGCAGAGTTCTTCAATGATCATGTGGGTCTGCTTGGCTCTGTAAAAGACCCATAAGCAGGTCTGTGTTTGTAGATGTATAATAGAAAGTATCAGTATGTATTTATGTTGTCATGTTATCATCTCATGGTGGTTTCTGAAGGCTTTAAGTAAAGGAAATAACAAAGGTCTGCAGTGTGATGATATAGACTCTATATCATCACACTGCAAAATTGTCTGACTGCGATTCATTACAAACCCATCCTGCTGCACATCGTTTAATGTTAAAGAAAGAGAAACATGATGAGTGGAAGATTTAACTGAACTCTTACAGCTGTGCTGGCAGCCATTAAAGCAGAATATGTGAAGAAGAACAAATTACAAACCTGCTGGATGCAGCTGAACAGTGTGGAGTCAGGATAGTTTTCATTTTAATACACACATTTTGCGTATTAATTAATTTTCTTCACCAGTCCATTGACTGTTGCACTTTGTATTTATTTCAGTCTGAGGTTTCAGTTTTCTTTAATCTGAAGGCCATCATGGACACTGATCCAGCTCTGTGTCCATGAAAAGTGAACATTTCAAAAATGTTGATACCACTTTAAGTCCTGTTTCTGTAACTTAGCAGAGTTCTTCAATGATCATGTGGGTCTGCTTGGCTCTGTAAAAGACCCATAAGCAGGTCTGTGTTTGTAGATGTATAATAGAAAGTATCAGTATGTATTTATGTTGTCATGTTATCATCTCATGGTGGTTTCTGAAGGCTTTAAGTAAAGGAAATAACAAAGGTCTGCAGTGTGATGATATAGACTCTATATCATCACACTGCAACATTGTCTGACTGCGATTCATTACAAACCCATCCTGCTGCACATCGTTTAATGTTAAAGAAAGAGAAACATGATGAGTGGAAGATTTAACTGAACTCTTACAGCTGTGCTGGCAGCCATTAAAGCAGAATATGTGAAGAAGAACAAATTACAAACCTGCTGGATGCAGCTGAACAGTGTGGAGTCAGGATAGTTTTCATTTTAATACACACATTTTGTGTATTAATTAATTTTCTTCACCAGTCCATTGACTGTTGCACTTTGTATTATTTCAGTCTGAGGTTTCAGTTTTCTTTAATCTGAAATAAAGGCCTTCAATGTATTTGCCTGGGACTACTTTTATTCATGGTAACAGAGCTAGCTGTGCCCCAGGTGAACATTTCCTGCATTGAAAACTGACAATAGATATTACTGAAACATATGAACATGTGGACATAGGGGAAGCTAATAAGACACAAGCTAGACATCAGTTCAGACCTTTGACTTGGAGCAAATGTGAACAGCTGGACCTCAGGGACTTTAATTGAACCCCCCTGGTCTAAATCAATGTAAACATATGATGACAGTGGAAGTGGAATGGAACTCTTAAAGCTGTGCTTCAGTCATTAAAGCAGCAGCAACAGGTTCAACATGAGCTGGATGTGTGGAGTTGGGATAGTTTTCATTTTTAATACAACAATGCTTGTTTGTCACCAGAAGTGATTGTGTTGTTAAATGCTGATGTTTCTGTCACAGACTGCAGCAACCCAGTGTTCAGACTCCTGCTCAGGACGCCATATTTATGGTGAGTACAAACAGCTTCTAACTACAACACAACAGTCCTGGTGCTCTACAGAGACCCAGAGCCTGACCCCTGAGCAAGCATTCACAGAGACAGAACTGTGGTAGTAATACTTATAACTACAGCAGCTGTGCATACACAACACTTCATATCTAATGTTGTAGATTCAAGTAATAAATGTATGAACATAAGCTGTAATATCATGAAGCACTAAACTGTTATTCTGCTCCTCAAAGTCTGAGAGTTTATACTCTGTTGTTCTGTTCCAGCTGCTGGAGGAGAACATTGTCAGGTTTGTGAAGGATGAGCTGAAGAAGATCCAGAAGCTCCTGAGTCCAGATTACCCAGAATGCTCAGAGAGTCAGAGGGAGGATGAGGAGGATGAAGAGCAGAGGAGCAGCAGAGAGTCATTAGTGCAGATCACAGTGCACTTCCTGAGGAGGATGAAGCAGGAGGAGCTGGCTGAGCGTCTGCAGAGCAGTAAGAGGAAGAGCTTTAACATGATGGAAAGAGGAAATGAAGTTTACATCTACACACTCTGCTGTTAATATGATGCAGACATCTGTGAATTCTTCTGACTGAAAACACAAACTGTTTGTCTACAACTGATGAACAGATTTCATGGAGACAGAAAATATTTATTTGACACATTTATTGTAGCGTTCACTTATTAATGACATTTATTGTTTGTTCAGGAACTCCTGCTGCAGAGTGTGGACGTAAACTCAAGTCTAACCTGAGGAAGAAGTTCCAGTGTGAACCAGATCTACACAGAGCTCTACATCACAGAGGGAGGGACTGCAGAGGTCAATGAGGAACATGAGGTCAGACAGATTGAAGCAGCATCCAGGAAAGCACACAGACCAGAAACAAGCATCAGACCAGAAGGCATCTTTAAAGGCTCACCTGGAAGACAGGAACCAATCAGAACAGTGATGACAAAGGGAGTGGCTGGCATCGGGAAAACAGTCCTAACACAGAAGTTCACTCTGGACTGGGCTGAAGACAAAGCCAACCAGGACATCCAGTTCACATTTCCATTCACTTTCAGAGAGCTGAATGTGCTGAGAGAGAGAAAGTTCAGCTTGGTGGAACTTGTTCATCACTTCTTCACTGAAAGCAAAGAAGCAGGAATCTGCAGCTTTCAGCGCCTCCAGGTGGTCTTCATCTTTGATGGTCTGGATGAGTGTCGACTTCCTCTGGACTTCCAGAACACTGAGACCCTGACTGATGTCACAGAGTCCGCCTCAGTGGATGTGCTGCTGACAAACCTCATCAGGGGGAAGCTGCTTCCCTCTGCTCGCCTCTGGATAACCACACGACCTGCAGCAGCCAATCAGATCCCTCCTGACTGTGTGGACGTGGTGACAGAGGTCAGAGGGTTCACTGACCCACAGAAGGAGGAGTACTTCAGGAAGAGGTTCAGAGAGGAGGAGCAGGCCAGCAGGATCATCTCCCACATCAAGACATCACGAAGCCTCCACATCATGTGCCACATCCCAGTCTTCTGCTGGATCACTGCTACAGTTCTGGAGGACATGTTGGAAACCAGAGAGGGAGCAGAGCTGCCCAAGACCCTGACTGAGATGTACATCCACTTCCTGGTGGTTCAGACCAAAGTGAAGAAGATCAAGTATGATGGAGGAGCTCAGACAGATCCACAGTGGAGTCCAGAGAGCAAGGAGATGATCCAGTCTCTGGGAAAACTGGCTTTTGATCAGCTGCAGAAAGGAAACCTGATCTTCTATGAGTCAGACCTGACAGAGTGTGGCATCGATATCAGAGCAGCCTCAGTGTACTCAGGAGTGTTCACACAGATCTTTAAAGAGGAGAGAGGCCTGTACCAGGACAAGGTGTTCTGCTTCATTCATCTGAGTGTTCAGGAGTTTCTGGCTGCTTTCCACCTCATACGCTGTTTCATTGATGGGGACGATGAAGAGCTGGTGAACTTCCTGGGAGAGAAAAGTTGGTCATCTCTGGATGACATCCTGGACAGAGTCATGGAGAAATCTCTGAACAGTGAAACTGGCCACCTGGACCTGATGGTTCGCTTCCTTCATGGTCTCTCCCTGCAGTCAAACCAGAGACTCTTAGGAGACCTGCTGGGTCAGACAGAGATCAGTTCAGAGGCCATCCAGAGAGCCATCCACAACCTGAAACAGAGACGCACTCATACAGTGTCCCCTGACAGAAGCATCAACATCTTCCACTGTCTGATGGAGATGAACGACCTCTCAGTGCATCAGGAGATCCAAGAGTTCCTGCAGTCAGAGACCAGATCAGAGAAGAAACTCTCTGAGATCCACTGCTCAGCTCTGGCCTACATGCTGCAGATGTCAGAGGAGGTTCTTGATGAGCTAGACCTGATGAAGTACAACACAACAACAGAAGGACGATTGAGACTGCTTCAAGCTGTGAGGAACTGCAGAAAGTTCAGGTGAGTCCAGATGTGACCAATCAGTGTAGATTACTGGTTTAGTTCTTAGACACATTCACACTGTGTGTTTCTCTCTAACAGAGCTCCTTGTGTTCATTGACACATCACATCAGCTGTGTTTTTGTCTCAGATGTTCTTCTACTGTGAAAACATTGTTTTGTATGTTTCTGTTTGAAGCTGTTAAATGAATGGACAATAAATGTGTCTTTATTTGTAGTTAAACAGCTGCATGTGGCCAAAGAGCTGCACAAACTACATAGATACAAAGACTGCAAAAACTGCAGCACAACATCATGGTATGCAAACATGCACACACATACCATTACACAAACAGTTCAATCAGGATGTCACACAACAGAATAACTCTTAAAAGTCTCTGAATGAACGAGAAGAATTTATCTTTCAGCAATATCAGCTGGAAGAACCTACAACAGAGGAATAAAGTGAAATACACTGTCAAAATGAGACGATGAGAATGATCAGAACTATTGTTACATGTCAAACAGTCAGATCAAATGAGATCACTGCTACTACTTAAAGTGTCCCTTTCATAATGTTCTGATATTTCTGTCATCACAGACTTTCTGACTGTGAACTCTCAGAGACTCACTGGGAAGTTGTGGCCTCAGCTCTGAAGTCCGACCCCTCCCATCTGACAGAGCTCGACATGAACCAGAACGACCTGGAGGATTCAGGACTGAAGCAGCTATGTGCTGGACTGGACAGTCCTCACTGCATACTGCAGGTTCTCAGGTCAGTTAATGTTATTATTAGGCTGAGGTCCAGTTTTTAAATCATCTGTCAGAACTGACAGACAGAAAAGGACCACAGACATGTGTATCTTCAGTCACTGTTGCTCTGATGACAAATCAGATCTACTCATATGTTCAAATGTTGCTCAGTAATTCAGTGAATAATTATTATTTTCTTCCCTCCCAGTAACAGTAATCTGTATGTTTTAATGTTATCCCATATTATTAGATGATCAGTGGTATCAATGGCTGTATCAATGTCTTGTATTGTTTTATTAGGTTGTGTGGCTGTGGTTTGTCAGAGATCAGCTCTCTGGGATCAGCTCTGAAGGCTAACCCCTCCCAGCTGAGATATCTGGACCTCAGTGGGAACCACCTGCAGGATGTGGAGCAGCTACGTGGTTTTCTGGAGAGTTGTGGACTACAGACTCTGAGGTCAGTCTCAATAGTTTTATGTGTTGTGATGTAACGTTTGTGGTGGGGTTAGCTCTGAAGTCCCAAGACTGCAGATCCTCGGGTCAGGGTAAATCTGGGTGTTGATCCAGTCTTCACATTTCATTGGTTGATCGGTTGGATTTTGCTGCTTATGTTTTGAACTTATGATGCATTACTAACCCACCCAACCCCAGATGTTGAATGTCTGTAGGGGTTTAGTTCTTGCTTTTTGAGTTTATGATTTTGTAACTCTACTCTTGTCAAGTTGTCTGATCAATGAGGGAGGTTTGGGTTTACTAAAGCTCTTTGAGATGCAGCATGGTTTTGTTTTCAGTTGTATATCAGCATGAGTTGCAGATATAACTAGTACAAATGAGTTCCAAAATAAAATTGTTGGAACTTTCTGGTGTAAAATATTTCCGACAAACATGTGTGAATATAGAAAACACTTCAACAACATGTAGCGCTCCCCTCTGTAGTCATATTGATGATGTTATGTGCGATCACAGACGGAGATCCAGAAGCAGGTACATTTACTCACTTTAATAGAGAAAACCATACCACTGAGGCGAAAACTGAGCTGAGTCCAAAATATAACCAAAAACAACCACAAGGGCGAACTACGAGGTAACTTGAAGGAGGAACGAAAAACAACCATGAGGGCGAAGCACAACTCAGGTCCAGGGCGAGAAACAACCGGGTGGCGCGGCTGGAGGCCTAGGCAAAAAACAAGGTAAGTCACTGGTCACTTAGAACGGACAGAAAGGTGGCTGGTTGCTTAGTACGAAAATAGCAGTGAAGAACTGGCGCCGAGGAGAAGGGAGGCGGTGCTTAAGTAGCCCGCGGAATGACGGGAAACGGAACCCAGGTGAGAAGAAGCCACGACTCCACCCAGCTGGACCATCACGCCTGGAAAGAACAAAAACAAGGAAACGAGCAAGAAATGAAAAACACAGGAAGTGCCAGAGGAGCAACTCTCACCACATTACAGATGAGGGCAGGCTTTTAGGTTCTTTTAAAGTATTTATCCAATGTTTCTTAACCCTGATTAACTCAGTTTTAATTATTATCTTGGATGTCCCTTTAATACACACAAGTGCAGTGTTTGACCCATCAATCAAATGGCCATCTTTAAATTATATTTTTAATGAAGATCTTAACTACGTCTGCATATGTCTCTGCAATTGAATCACTGCCCTTTCTCAGGTGAGTAATAAGTAACACAACACAAGGTTTTAGAAAAATAATTCTCAGTTATTTAAGAAAAGGTTAATGCTGGTGAACTAAGAACATGAAAATAAAATTAGAATATTGTTTTGGAGCCTTAAACATCAAATGTCACTTTTTTAAAGAAAAACACTCCAGTTGTTTGGAGGCAAAAACACAATATAACCTTTTTTCTTAACCCTCTAATGAATTCAGAAACTCAGTTTACCAACCTCAAGGTCACTTAAACAAAAGTTGTGGCCCCACACCTTAATACACTCTATAAAGCGGCAACTTAAATGATTACAGACTGACATATACCGCAGCAGGCCTGATGCGGTGCTTGTGTTCGTGGACGCCCAAAACTTAATGGCCGCACTCTCACTCTCTGAGCAAAATAACACAAGCACCTGAGGTGTTCCAGTCCCGTCCTCCAACAGTCACAGGAGCAGGCTCAGCATCAGCATCTCACCACAGCAACATTCTTTAACATAACACAACAAACATGTAACACTTTTTTACCCTTTTAAATCACATTTCAAATGCTTACACATTTAAACTTGAACTGAAATGATCAACACTCATTAAAACATGTGGGGATTTTAAACTGGGTTACAAACAAAACACATTTAGGAATGAAACCTTCTAGATGTAGGCTTCACTCAAGAGATTAAATGATGGATTGTGCAAGTACATCTATAACATTAAACTGCAACTCATTAAACAAGACGAAAATATGAATTGACACACTATGAACACAAAGTTAACTAGAAAGCATTTCCTGCAGAAAATGTGAGTTTGGTTGCTGCAGCTGAAGCATTGCTCTGAATGATGTGAAGGATTGCTCTGAATTGCTGGAGAATCTGCAGTCTGAATTTAAGTTGCTGAAACACTTTGAATAGATGAAGCTGTTTTATTGTGAAAAGTAGAAAACCTTTGAACATTAGGAAGTTATGAAACAGAAACTGCTGAAGATGAACAATATGAAGTCACTGACCTTAAAGAATAGCCTGGAAATACACCATAAAGGTCTGAGGCTGGAATCATATCTAAAACTAATAAGGACAGGCTGTATGGTTTTAATGTGGAAAAGTATCAGAGTTACCTCCCCCAGAACATTTTGGATGAAGTAGAAGCCATTTCCTGCATTCTGGTGGATTTCAACAGCTATTATACTGACAGAAGTAAAGGGTTAACTCAACAACTATTACTGAGAGATTCAATAACTCCTTATTTATTTTAAGCCATGATGACAAATATAAAACCAACTGAAAATGAAACAGTTCTGTCAGCCTCATGGTGGCACTACACTAACAGGTTATTAGAACAAAATGTTTACATCTGTTACTGTCTACCTCTGTGCCACCATGACTTTAACCACAAAAACCACATTTCTGTTTCACTGTATTCCCAATGAGGCCATCAGCTGCACTGTCAGGTTTTAGAGACTTCACAGAGCAGATCAGATTAAACAGATTAGAAACAGATTACCCAAAGCCTCCAAAAAAGCTGCACAACAGGTAACTTAGTTCACATGAATCTGTGCTGATGTGTCTGCTTGTGTTGATCAGCACACACAATCAGTTCACATGAAGTGACTGAAACACAAAGGGAGGATCAATATAGAAGGAAACCCGCTCCCTGTCTCTCACTCCTGGCCTGCCCTATATGCCATAACGTCTTTTGCACCGTGTGCTTGCAGCTGAATCTCAGACCTCACCTGGCAACAAGACATTTTTTTCTGATTGGCTGATTCCTGTTCTCTGCCATAGAAATGACCGATGATTAATAATAAAAAATGTACAAACATAATTCACAAATTATAACCACTGACATTACTAAGCTTAGACAATAGTGTCCTTTCATGTTGTAGAATTGTTTTTTCATTGCACTGCTCTACTTCTTACAATTATTCAGTATTGTTAAATGTACACATTTCATTTCTTTCAGGCTGAGCAGCTGTAACCTCTCAGAGAGAAGCTGTGAAGCTCTGTCCTCAGTCCTCAGCTCCCAGTCCTCTAGTCTGAGAGAGCTGGATCTGAATAATAATGACCTGCAGGATTCAGGAGTGAAGCTTCTTTGTGCTGGACTGGAGAGTGCTCACTGTGGTCTGAAATCACTGAGGTCAGGATCTGGTTGTTGATCATTTAAATGCATACCTTAACATTATGTTTGAAGCTTTTCTACATGCAGTTCATGTGTTGACATGTGGAGGCTTTCAGATTGACACTAATGTGCACTGAATTCTACACAAGTAAAAAGATCTTTAGTGTCATTATTCACAACAAATTTCCATTCATTCATTAATAACAACTAATTTGCATTTCTTTCAGTCTGAGCAGCTGTAACCTCTCAGAGAGAAGCTGTGAAGCTCTGTCCTCAGTCCTCAGCTCCCAGTCCTCTAGTCTGAGAGAGCTGGATCTGGATAATAATGACCTGCAGGATTCAGGAGTGAAGCAGCTGTCTCATGGATTAGGGGGTCCAGACTGCAGACTGGAGACTCTCAGGTCAGGATCCAGCTTGTTGATCATCAGTTAAATTCTGCTTCATGTTCATGTTGAAGATCTGTTGGATTTTTCTTCTTTCTCCTTGAGTTCATGACATGTTTTGTACCTCCAGTCTGTCAGGTTGTCTGATCACACAGGAGGGCTGTGCTTCTCTGGCCTCGGCTCTGACCTCCAACCCCTCCTATCTGAGAGAGCTGGACCTGAGCTACAATCATCCAGGAGACTCAGGAGTGAAGCTGCTGTCTGCTTTACTCAACAGTCCAGATTGTAGTCTGAAGACTCTCAGGTACACAGAGACCACAGAGCATGAGTCCTCCTCAGTCTGTCAGTTTAGCTCATATATCCACAGCTGTTGATGGATGGACTGAAACTGCAGAGAAGAAATAATCACTGATCCCTGATGTTCATCTTCCTCCATCATTAAGTGTCCATCATGTTAACTTCACTTTTCTTTATACACGTTCTTCATGTCAAAATACAAACAGACTGATTTTCAGTCACACTTAGTGCAGATCAAATACAAAATGATGCCCTACTTATTAATGTCCTCAGCTGTAAGAACCACTGAATTATTTCCACAAACAAATGTTCCTGAAACAATCCATATGTGAAGCTTCAGAGGAGACAACAACACAATGGTAGAAGGAGGAGTTCCTTCAGTCAGAGACAGAGAGCAGGGAGACACTACAATATTATCACTGTAAAAACTACACACAGACATGAGTGAATGTATTTATTTGAAGTGTGTCAGAAACTCTTCCATCCATGACACATGTGAACCAGGCTTGTGTTTGCATATAGAGTGAAAGGAACAAACAGTCAGAGACAGTGTGGCTTGTTTGCTGCTTTGGATAAATGCACAATGCTGAGATCAAACCTACACTGTTGCTGCATGAAGAGGATTTTACAGTAAAGCACTGACAGAGAGCAATATTTCACAGAATGGAGGACATGAATAAACACAGAGCAGATCAGGAGAGACTCTTCTGGAGTCGACACAGATGAGTTTCAGTCTGTTTGTGTGTCTCTGACAAACTGAGGAACTCTGCTTCATGTTGATCAGCAGTTTGGACTCATGTTGGTTAGAAAATCATTCTGACTGTGTTTCTTCCTGCAGGGTGGAGCATGGTGGAGAGCAGAGGTTAAAACCTGGGCTGAGGAAGTGTAAGTTTGACTCAGTCTTTCCTCATGTTATTGTGCATGAGTCAGTGTTCTATCAGTCCATCAGAGCTGTTGTAGCGCAGCCTCGGCGGTTGGATTTCTTTGGTGTTTACTGGAGTTTATTACTCCCCAGCAGGTTCCAGCTTTGTCATTGGTTTTCCTTTTTTCTCTTGTTAGGGAGCTTTAGTGTGTTGTAGTGTCTCTGTGTTTGTTTGGGCACTGCTCAGCTCTGAGTTCATGAACTGCAGCCTAACACTGAAACCAGCCTGTGTAGCTGCCGATCTGAGAGTGGGGACGAGTGGGGAGGTGCAGACATGCTGTGTGTGGGTTTCCCCTCAGCCTGGGACATAACAGAGACAACCAAAGCAGACAAAAGACAAAATCCAATAAGAGACCACAAAGGGTTGAAAAGGTCCAAACACAGGAAGAAACAGCTCCACAGTCCAAAAGCAGGCAGGACTCAGACACAAAGAATCTCATCCAAAGGGTCAGACTGGACTGATGGACTGAAGAGTGAAGACACTGAGACACTGAGCTGTGAGCAGCATTATTAGGGTTAGGGTTAGGGCGAGAAACGCCACTGTTTAAGAAAACGAGTTACCACCAAAATAAGTTTCACACGGGGTCTCTGTTTAAAGTTTTTAATCAATTTTAACAAAACACGTTATCCGCCATGTTTCCCTGCACCGCTTCTTCCCTTTTTTCCCAATCTGCTACAAACGCCCTGATTTTCAGCACAATGCGGCATTTCCATTCAACCAATCACGGGGCAGCTTTCCAACTGTCATGGCGGAGGGTTTATATGAAAACTAGAAGTTTCATATAAACCCTTTTTGGGAAAGAAAACACTTTTTTCTGGATTTATAGCGTTTTGGAAGCAATCTCTTCATTTGTTAGGCGGGACAGCCGAAACCAGTTAAACAAGCTTTTACTGACAGCTCTGAACAGACCACATTAACTTATCATTCATTTTAGTGCAGCCGCCACAACTTCCATTTCACAAACCATTTTTTAATCTTCAGTTATTATATTTCCTTTTATTTTGCTTTGTGCTTTGGTTTCATTCTGTAACACTGGACTTATTTTTATGAAGGTTTGAACTCTGACAGTGTTTGAACAGGAGAGAAAGGAGTATAAAGTGTGTAGTGAGGGGTTCACAGCCTTAAAGCATCTAGAATAACTGTAAAAAATAAAGCCGATCACTTCACGGATTTCACCTTTTGCACTCCCTAATGCATGTTAAAACATGTTTAAGTGTTTTATTTTGAAAATCTACACGTCAGCCATATCCTGTTATTGTGCAGGGTCTTTTATTTTGAAAATCCATGTTTGTTGGCAGGTGTGTATAGTGTGTGTGTCTGCATATTTCTGGGTGGCTTGTGTGTAGTTTACCAGGCCTAGTAAGGTCTGTAATGATTTGGAGGCTTTTATTTTGAAAATCAGTGTGTGTGTGTGTGTGTGTGTAGTTGTGTATGTTCCTGTATGATTTTGGTTTAAGGGCCCCAACGGGAAATCTTTCATTTTTATAGTGTGCACACTATTTCTTTTTCTTTTCCTAACTCTTTGAGTTATTTGATATTTTTGTACAAACCAGACAAATGATCTTGTCATTTGTAATAATATAAGAGTGGCTACTCAACTGTTCCTCTTGTGTCTGCCTCATTATTGCTGCTCAGCACAGTGGCTCCTGTCCAATTTGGTTTCTTCTGGTTCTGGTCCAGATTTCATCATTATTATACTGTAATTCACTTTTATACTGTTCAGGGATTTTTCTACAAAATATTTGATGTGTACAAATGATTATTTTCTACCTACATTTCTCACTGTTAATGTCATTTTAAAACATGTTCTGGTCATCTGGAGTATTGTTGCTTCCACCAACACTAAACACATTTATTGTAAATATGTTGCTCATGATCATTTGGCTTCAGACAGTCCATGATGCACTGGGGCAGGAACACACTGAGACTGAAAAGCAAACAAACAAAGGTTTCTGGTCATTTTAAATGCTGCTGTGTGCGCTCTGTGTTCCAGAGAACTGCCACAGGAAAGGGTTGAAAGGTTTGCAATAATGCACTGCAAGCCTTAGTGTGGCCATGACCCAGCAACAAAAAGATAGAATAGAATACGACTGCACTGAGAACTGCACAACATTTGAGACTATGTGCACACGAAAAGGCATGATCTACAATTCTCAGTTCACAACCCAAGGCCAGATCAGACCTGTGTTTTAGGAGGTTGCATTAGTCTTATCAGTAATAGGTACAGCATGTTAAAGCCGTAACACTGGATTTCTGAAGTCCACGCTTTATTTGCAGTATTTATGAAAAAGTTTGACCTGTGTCTGCACCATACATGGTCCATTCAGTCTCATCTGGTGCACAAAGGCGTTGATACCCACTGCTGGTCCTTCATCCACCTGTTGAAGCAGCACATCCAGGGCCATAATACTTCCTGTCCGCCCCACACCAGCACTGAGAGCCCGAGACACAGACAGAGAGTTACTACAAAGCAGCAAGTGTTACCATGAGATTGTCCTAACTGACCAGCAACAGTGTGTAGCTGCTATGCTAATGCTACTTTAGCTTGTTTAGCATTAAGCTAAGTGCTGCTGTTACAACTTACTGTTAGTTAATGAGCTCTAAACCACAGCAGGAAAAACTAATGTATGTATTTAGTCTATTTAGTGTTTATTAATGCTCAGGTGTTTCTCTGTAAATGGCAAGCTAGTGAATTATTGTCATATAGTTGTTATTTTATGGCTTTTATAAATTCTGTTTTTCATCAGGTGCTGTGCTTAAACACGTCTGTGTCTCCTCATGAAGATGCCACAGCCTCCACAGATGAAGGTATAATCTGGATTATTTACAGTGTTAGTTATCAGGCTGATCATTATGGTCTTATACCACACAGGCCATGTGGAGCCCTGTGAGGAAACTCCAGAGGACGTCCCAGCAGCAGTCCAACACCTGAGAGCCTCCACTCCTTCCTCTGCTCCTCCAGCACCTGACCTGGTAACAGAGGAAGGTTCCAGGGTGTCCAGGTCTCACTGATGATCCTGCACTGTGGACAAACTTAATAACAATACTAGTCATCATATCTTGTGTTGTCAGTGGTGGAGGAAGTACTGATGTTTAGTACTTCAGTGAAAGTAGATGTGCTCCATCAATGATCCTACTTAACCAAAGTCTTAAGTACTTACTTTTAATTTGCAAGAGTTTAAATCGAGGCAGCTGGACTCAAGGATTGTTTTTTTTAACTACATAAAAAATACATGAAAAATTACTTAAGTACAGTAACAAAGTACAAATACTTAGTTACTTTCCACCACTGTGGACAGTCTTCAGAGAGTACATATTTCTGATATATTTTGATTGTTGTAAGTTCTTATGTTTCCTTAAGATAATATTTTCATATGTGTGTTCCACATTATTTAAATAAAAGGTTGCTTATATAATCATCACTGTACATGTCTTTGTGTTTGAGGCGGCATTTCTATAGAATCTTGTAGCCCGTAGGGCCCCAGTGTGTCCTTCTTGCCTAGGGCCCCTATAGTGTCAAGCAACGGCTCTGGCCGCTTCCAAGGAGCGGAGCGGCGTGTCTGCAGCCGCCCTCCAGAAGGCTCTGGCTGCCGGAGGATACGATGTGGAGAAGAACCCGCGTCAAGAGCCCAGAGCCCCCACTCAGAGAGCTCATCCTCACTGCCCGTTCAAACAGGACCTCTGTGATCATGCTGCTGCACACTGCACAGCTCCACCTGGTTCACTGGGGTTTGTTTTGTTAGTGTTAGTTCATGTGTTTACTTATATACTAAAGCAGTGATAAACCTATATTTACTAAACATATAAAACTATGGAAACAATACATGAATATTTTCAAGAATGACTTTATTAATCCCTGAGGTTAAATTACATGATGAGTCTGATGGCGGACTGCAGGAGTCACCGCCTGTACCGTTCCTGGAGCAGCAGAGTTTTTTAGTGTTATCATTCCATAGGTCATCATGCTTTTACACATAATAAACCTATACTTATTAAAACTATTTATAAATGATATTATGTATTTATTGTAAAACATTTATTATAGTTTCCTGTTAAATATTCCTCGGTGTCAGTTTGATATTACATCCTTGAACCAACCAATAAATAAATGTCCCTGAGACGGACCATTATTCATATTTCGATAAGGTTCATTTGGTCTTCACCTATTTATGAACTATGATAGAATTCTTTTTAATCAGACCTGTGTCTTGTGTTTTTACCTTGACATGTTTCGACTACTTCCTGCAGTCTTCCTCAGAAGTCACATGATGTTACGTGACGTGTCTGCCAGCTGATCTTATGCAGGTTGTGGCGCCATTCTCCCACTACTCCAGGTAGTGGGGGAACAGCGCCACCTGTAGTCCGGCTTCCTCATCGCTGTGTCCCAGGTGTGGGACAGCAGTCTGGTCTCCTCAGGACAGTGTTCCAGGTGTGGGACAGTGTAAAAGTTCCCTCGTCCCGGTTCATTGTCCTATTGGCCCGCTTCCTTATTTCGATGGCTTCCTTAATCCACCGTTTGAATTTGTTGTCCTCGTTTCCGATCACTTTTGCCCCATCCCAGTCCATAATGTGCCTTTCTCTTTTGCAATGATCCGAGATTGCTGATTTCAGGTTTTCTTGTTGTGCTTTCTGTTTTGTTGCCCTTGTGCTCATCCCAGCTGATTCCTTTTCACATTCTGTTTTATGTTCTTTTTTCCGTGTGCTGAATGATCTTCCTGTTTCACCGATGTATGTTTTATTGCAGGACAGGCAGGGTATTTCGTATATGACGTTGCATTTTTTGTCCGGTTCGATCTTGTCTTTTGGGTGCACCAGTAGTTGTCTGAGTTTCCGATGTGGTTTGACGGGTGTATTGATGTTGTGTTTCCTCATTGCTCTTTGTATTTTTTCCGTTATTCCACGGATGTAGGGGAGTGTCACCATTGTTTTATTTTGTTTTTGGTTTGTGTTTCTCTTTTTTTCTTTGTTTTTTCTGTTGTCGATTTGTTGTTTTCCTTTTTTGATTGCCCACATGGGGTACTGGCATTTTTGTAAGGCCTTTATGATGTGTTTTTCTTCCTCCTGTCTGTCTTGTGGGTCTGTGATCATGGTGGCTCTGTCGAATAGTGTTCGTACGGCGGAGAGTTTGTGTGCGGTGGGGTGTTCAGACGTCCATAACAGGTATTGGTCGGTGTGTGTGGGTTTCCTGTGAATTTTGATTTTTATGCTGCCGTCCTGTAGATGTGTGATGTTTATGTCCAAAAAAGTTATCGTACTGTCTTTTTCCTCCTCGTGTGTGAATTTGATTTTTCCTGTGCTGTCTATTTTGTTGAGGTGGTCTGTTAACTCCTGTGTGTGGCCAGTTTTTATTTTTTCCAGGATGTCATCCACGTATCTCCTCCACATTTTGAGACCGCATTGTGCAGGTGCCGTGCAGATGGCCTTCTCTTCTAGGTCCTCCATAAAAACCATGGACCATTATTCATCTTGAAGAGTTCAACATGTGTATTATTACACTGCATCTTACAAAAGATAAAAGATGATATTTATTTCAGAAGAGACTGATTATTCTGTGCATCAGACAGAGTGATGAGCAGCAGAGGCAGAGGATGAGGAGCCGCTCTTTAGAGGACACTGAGGTGGCTCTTAAAGAGCCGCTGTGGTTTGAGGAGCCGCGGACACTTCAAGCTCTCTCTCCGTGGATGCAGCGGGCCAGCTGGATGTCTTTGGGCGTGATGGTGAGCCTCTTGGCGTGGATGGCGCACAGGTTGGTGTCCTCGAACAGGCCGACCAGGTGCTGGCCTCCTGCAGAGCCATGACAGCGGAGCTCTGGAAGTAGTCAGCTCCATGTTTGATTATTCTAGATGCTTTAAGGCTGTGAACCCCTCACTGCACACTTTAAACTCCGTTCTCTCTGTTTAAACACTGTCAGAGTTCAAACCTTCGTAGGAAATAAGTCCAGTATTACAGAATGAAACCAAAGATCAAACCTGTTTTCAGCAGCATTCTGCATTCTGGAGATGGACTGACACTGGTCTACGGACTATCCGGACCAGAACTCAATGAGCTGTAAGAGAAAAACAAGGTGAGAGGTGAACTGGTTATAGGAGGGACCACTGTAATGCAAACATGTGATTTGCTGATTCTGGTGTTTTTAGGTTTTGATTTAAATTCCACAAAATCATTTATTTGCATTCAATTATTTTTGATTGTAACCATATATAATTCATACTTCTGTCTGTGTTCTAAGAGTCTTAAAAATATGTGGTTTCCTTTTTATTTACAGTGTGCATGTCATGTGACTTATGAACGTACAGTTTGTGCATATATATAAACAGTTTGATTTCCAGGTTGATGCAGCAACAGCTGCTGCTCTGACACCATTGTTCATGTCTTCCTCTCTCTGCACTGTGTTAACACACCTGAATGCTGCAGAGCATCTTCTTCTTTCCTGCTAAATAAATAATGGCCCTGTGGTCTGGTGGTGTCGGTTCACCTTGGACAGCGATGGACAGGAGGACAGGAAGGTCCGGCTGCTCTCAGCTGGGACCTGTGTGTGTCTGGGTGCACACACACCTGCAGTCTGCCCACAGTTACTGACGTAGCCACTCCGTCACACCCCAGCTGACACATGACCGCACCAGGTGGCTGCTGCTATGACAGATGGTGGTTGTCAGCATTCCTCGTTAGTATAGTGGATAGTATCTCCGCCTGTCACGTGGAAGACCGGGGTTCGATTCCCCGACGGGGAGAAAGACTTTTACCACCAGATAGGATGATACTGACCCTGTACATTGCTGCTGCAATAGAAAACATTTCCCAGTTTGGGATAAATAAAGTATTTGTTCTGTTCTGTTCTGTTCGTCTTGTGTCTTGTGAGCTTTAGATTATATTATTTCTTGGGCTCTATGCTCTAAGTGTCTTAAAAATATGTGATTTCCTTTATTTACAGTGGTGCATGTCATGTGACTTTACTTATGCAACATGTATGATAATGTTCTGTCTCCTCTCGTTTCCAGACTGTCTGGAGGACACACAGAGTGGACATGGGTCACAGAGTGCTGCTGCTGTTTGTGTCTCTGCAGCATGGGCAGCTGCTCCTGCTCCACTCGTCACCGGCTGATTGTTCACACCTGTGATCAGTCATCAGCCAATCCTGCTGCAGCTTCCATCTAGTATATGTGTCCAATGGAAGCTGAGCAACATGTCAGCTACACACATAGAAACACTACACATAGTTTGTCATATAAATAACATGGATTGAATCATGTTGTACAGTCAATGGAAACAAAACGCACGGAGAGTGGTGCTGGTAGTGCAGCAGTGGATGGAGGCTGAAGTGCTGCCACCTAGTGTCAATATTTGGTATTACTCTGACTGCATATTCCACCTTTAACTCTCTGCCATATATACTGTGCCATGTGTGAAGTGATAATAAAATGTGAATGTGAATTTATTGTAAAGAACTTTACTTATTATCCCTGTTATAAGTGAGCAGTGTGTGTGTGTGTTTGATGGAGTGTGTAATGTCTGCTCAGTGTTACTGATGCTGCTGTGTGTGATCTGAAAACTGATCAAACTGTGATGTGTCTGATGCTGACAGAAGAATCAGAGGTCAGACAGTCGGATCCTCCTCTGTGACACCTTTAACATCATATCAGAAATCTCTGTCTGCTTCTGGTACATGCAGCTGATCACCAGCAGGGGGCTCACTACTTTGCTGTCACTCAGTGTAACAATGGAACTGTTAGAATGATGGTGCGGCTCACACAGGTGTGTGTGGTTGAGGTTAATCAGTGCAACAATGTCAGCTTCTCTCTACAGACTGTGAGAGAAACAGTCTGACTGAAGACAGGAGGAGGCAGAAATGTCACTGTGTGGATGTCAGCTGCCAGAAAACACCACAGAAGAAGAAGAAGAGGCAGAGGAAGAAGAAGAACAGAGAGGGGAAAGTGTTTGTGGTGACGGTGGATTGGAGTAAAGCTCAGCTGCTACAACAGAACAGTTTCTGAACACATGTGTAGCCACCAAAACTACACCTGGTACAACAAAGGATCACAGTGAGTGGAGGACCAAGGCTGGAACCAGAGGACCAGAGCTGAGCTCTGGAGGCCAGAGAAGTCCTCCTGATTGAAGCTGAAATGAAACAGTCAAGATGTGAGTGAAGTCCAGACTTTCTGCTTTAATTCAAGTGTTTGGACAAAAGTGTGGCATTAACCATTCGGGAGCTGTAGACATTTTCATACACACACATTTCTGCTGGCTCATATATAATGGAACAAAGGGCTGACAAGCAGCTGCATGTCCAGGTGAGTCCTGTTCCTGGTTCCTCCATGACTAATCCAGCAGATCAAAGTCCTGGAGGTGGTTCTGAGTGCTACATTTACATTTGGTAGCTGTTCACTGGAGCTCTGAACCCTTCATCAGGTGTGCCGTGTGGAATGATCCCATCACACTTCATCGGTATGAAGCGTGTTGTTGAGTTATGGTAAATACTTACATCTATGCCAGCCACTTGTGTGGCAACATGTCGTCCCAATCTTATATTCATGCAGCCATATTGTGTTCTATATACAGCTATACCCTATACCAGTGGTCCCCAACCACCGGGCCGGGGACCGGTACCGGTCCGTGGGTCATTTGGTACCGGGCCGCACAGAACGACTGAGCAAAAAAATATATTATTCATTATCTGAGTCTGAAAGCTGTTTCATTTATAAATCGATCAGATTCATCCGCCTGTGCCTTTAAGCACCTGCAGACGCTGGTCTCGGTCAAGGGATACGGCCCCAAAATTAAGCCTAAAAGCAGCAAAAATAAATAAAAAACAAACGTCTTTGGAGAGCTTCTTCGGAAAGGGGAAAGACCTAACGAGGGGACAGAAGAAGAGGAGCCTACCCCTTCAAAGAAAAAGAAACCTGCATTTAAAAGACTATATCAGGAGTCCTATTTAAAATACGGATTTATTGCAACAGGTGATTCTCACACAAGTCCGCTCTGAGTGACATGTGGCGAAGCCTTCGAAACTGCTTTGGCACTTAAGACCAAGCACCCTGCATTAAAAGACAAGCCATGGAGTTTTTTGAAAGAAGAAAACGTGAACAAGAAGGACAGAAGCAATAAATGACAGCCAAAACAAAATGACGGAGTGGACTGGACATAAGAAACACGCTTCGGGTGTCATTGTCTCCCATTATCCCCAGATGGGACCGCCTCATTGCTGAGAAAGCTCAAAGGCTCCCACTAATTAAGCATAAGAGTAAGTTGTCATTGTATGCACTTTGTTTTTATTTTATATATTTTTTTCTGTGCCGGTCCGTAAAAATATTGTTTTACATGATACCGGTCCGTGGTGCAAAAAAGGTTGGGGACCGCTGCCCTATACCTTCTTACACTGCAAAAAAGGAATTTCAGGAAAGTAAAAAAAGCCTTGTATCAAGGAAATGAGTCTTAATGTTTGTCCAGAAAGAATATTAATCTCATCAAGCTTGTTTTACATTAGATTTTATATCTCATTTTAGGAAGGTATGGTAAGTTTTTCTTGATATTTCAGCTAATTTTGAGGTAAAAAGAACCAGAAACAGATGAAAACATGTTTTATAATAAATCCCAGTGGAGCAACAAGACTTATTATAAGAGTAAGAGCATTCACACAACTCCTCAATTTAAGAAAACTAAACAAGAACAATGAACTTTTTATTATTATCATAGCAGACAGTATTATGCTGCTGCAGCTCAAAACAATATAACGACCAGTTAATTACATAGATGTTGCTCACGAGTCCAAACTCAGGTAAATCACTGGAATTAACAGCAGTTACAAGTAATGTCTTCTCCGTACATATTTATTACCATTTAGATGAATCCATTCAACAGACACTGCATTGTTTGTGTCATCATTTCCGAGGAAAGCCCTTGTTTTTCTTTCAAATATGACATGCTGCGTATTTCTGAAGTTGGTCCCGATGCACACTCATTGAAAAACATTGGGTGTTCAGGATGACTTACATTTTGACAACACTCATACATTTGATTATGCCTTACTAAAGACCTTTGCAGCCCACTGTTTGAAAAAACAATGTATTGATTCAAACCTCATGCACATGTGACGGACCATCGGTCCCAGGAGTTCTATCTGCGATGGAGCATGAATCAGATATAAATATTGTTATCAGGGAAAAGACATTTCATATGTTTTAAATGCTGTTCAGTCTCTTTAACCTGCTAATTGTCTGTAGACCAATGACAGGAGCAAACAACATCTGAACACTTTCTATGAGTTCAAGGATGAATTTGTAGTACTCAGTATCTTTAGCTGTATCAATAATAAATGAACAGTCATTTGGCCTGAGGATTGCTTCAGTTTACTGTCACTTGAAGCTAATGTGCTGTAAGCTATAGGGCTTGGTTTGTCTCTGACATCAAGCGGAGAGTAGGGAAATCCAGTTAATGCAGTATTGAGGGCATCCAAGTCTAGTTGACCTAAAAGAACTGAATGTTTAACACACACTTTATTTCTGATGGAGCAATGCCTTCAAGAATTACATGCATCATATCCTGAGGTGTTTGTTCAATCAAGTTAAAGGCTGGAAATTCTACCAGCTTGCTCTTCCTGTTGATGCCAAATGTAGTCTTTAAACTGTTCCTAAGATCCTCTGTATTTGTTTCTCAATGTCACTGCACTGCCGAACATGTCTTTCTAGTGTCCTTAGTTCAAAGTTGTCTTGGTCAAAATACAATTGCGTGTCCTTAAATGAACATTCACACTGCCGGCACTTACTCTAGGCGAAACCAACAGCCTCTTTAAATCCACAAAGCTCATGTTGTGCTAAGGTGTCTCCACATATCGACACTAATGCTCCAGATATTTCACGTTCACCAGCTGCAGTCTGAATATTAACACCATCATATAGCATTTTCAAGTCCTCATACAACCTGCCCAAAATTCCATCCACTCCACAATCAGACAACTCACTCTTCTTTGCAACAGCCAGTAGACGGATTGCAGCAGGTTTTGATCTCTATTTTGGATGAATGTTTCCTAATGTATAATAAAACATCAGCAACTTATTCTGGGAAGCATGAGATCCAAGTGCATTGCAGATTTCAAATAATGATCTGTAAAGCAGAAGGTGGGGCTGAAAATAAAGGCTGTGATTTCATGAGCTCTCCATCTATGATGTCATAGAGAGAGCCACGTCTGTATTTTTGTGGCTCATCTATCAGTTCTAACACTTTTGGATGGGACAATAACTGTTCTGAACTTGTAATCAGAGGTATGTAATGAAAACATTCAGGAACTGTGGCAAGAACCCTTTTTGTCCCTTTTTCCTGCAGCAGGCGGTATAGCCAACAGAAAGCTCCTCTGACTCCACACACTTGACATTGTTCTTAATCACATTGTCCTGCCTGTATGCTGTCCAAACAGATGTGAATGGATCCTCAATCCGGTCCAATACTGCCAACGCTTCCTTTTCAAGTTCACTTCCCTGATGTTGAAATACAGTTTGTAGCTGACTCCTCAGACTAGTCACCAACAGAGCTTGATATTGCTGCATTGCTGCCAAGACATCATTCACACCTCTGCAGAACAGACAGGAAATAAGTGCAAATTAAATACAAGCAGTCCATGTTTTTAATTTATTAGCATGCAATCTCTATTACAAAGTGTATTATATTAATAAAGTTTTATCTTATCTTATCTTATCTTATCTTAATAATGTTGTATGTAGACAGACCTGTGAAAGATGGTGCTTTCTCTTGCAGTCAACATAACAGCAGTAGCTTGTCTGGTCAGACGGTTACACCTGATGTCCTCCTTAAAAAGAAAATCACTGTTCCTCCACACAAAACATGATGCTGTTATTAAACTGGACAGGACTCACCTCTGACTGACTTGATGCAGAGAGTCTACAGGAAGACATGACCCCCTGTTTCCAGCACTGCTTCATCCGTTCGCTCACTGGTTTCCCCCGTCGCTCAGCTGGACTGTATGCCCACACGGTTCTGTTCACCTGATGAAGCTGCTGTTGTCTTCTCTCCCTGTGAATGGTTGCTGCCATGTTCAAGGTGTTCGCGGTGGTTTCTTCCAATGTGACCATATTGAGTTGTAGACTCTATATTCTTTGGTGCATCCATCAATTCCACAAACAAAGTCCGGACTACGACTATGAGCAGTATTTATATGCTCAGTAAAGACTTGAGAGTGAGAGCTACAAACACAAAGCAGATAACACAGCGCCAAATCATTCCCTGTTTTTACCCTTAGCTAGCAGCTAGCTGCCTGCTCTGCATGAAGCCGACCTGCTGACACGTCATGATGAAGGTACGTACCACAATTCCATGTCTTATAACAACAGAAACCACTTACTATTTATCAATTATCCAGATATGCCGATATATTATGAAGCAATATGACCTTATTTACGTGAATATAGTTTGTAAAAATGCAAATTAAAGGTATTTAGGCTTAGTGCCCCTCCCCGCTCCCTCTTGGAATATGGTACATTCCACCTGTGGCGCGTTTTTTTTCCACTTGGAGTCCGTTAAGCTAAACTTTAAGCTAGAGGTTACCTGCTGCTGCTGTGAAATCATAATTCTCAACAAACTGTGGATGTCAGACTCATAAAATGGACAAACTGGACGAGGTTACACCTGCCACAGTCAGAGGTATGCTACAAGGGTTACTTTGATGTTGTGCTGGTGTTAATGGTGAGTTAATGTAGTTAGCCTAGCTTAACAAGTTGTGGATTCGCGGCTAAAGTTTAGCAGCTAAAACACATAAAACGGGCTAATCTAGTAATAGCTTATGTCTCATTGAGCTGTGGGGCCATTCTCTCAATGTCAAGGACTGTAAACACTGAAAATACAGCAACAACTGGTCATTTGTAAGACATGAATACATGATGTTAAGTTCACATACTACTCTTGAAGTAGAAGTAGCAAGAAATAAAAAATGTGGAAACAGGTGCTGACAAAATATCCTCACCTACTATGTAAAAATCTGAAGGAATTTAATGATAACCTCTGTTTCTTGGCCCCGACTAACTTTTCTGTTTTACAGCTGCTAATATTGGAGAAGACTTGATCCCATCGCTTTCCCGAGATGACGTTAAAGACCTCTTTCCTGGTCCTGAACATTTCTGGAGGCGCCGGGCTATATGGCTTGTAGTGAATCAAAATGAAAAGGTCAGATCTGTCTGTCACAGTATAACAGGACTGATAAACAGCACATGGTTCAATATCACTATCTGTTTCAAATACATTTTTCAAAAAGTTATAAGTGTTTTTTTCATTCCCCAAAATGATAATGTGACTATGACAAAAATGCTCAATAAATGTTTGTGTAAATGTGTTTTAGGTGGATACTGCTCTGGAAATTCATCAATCTCCCCCACTGGAGGCAGTGACCTTTCAAAAGAGGAGGCAAATACTTCTAAATTTGTGACTATGTCCAACCCAGAATACATGGTGTTCACGGACAGTGAGCTTGAACAGGTGCGACGCTCCTACTTCGAGCAGAAAGGACTGGGAACTGAGCACGATGTGACCTTATCCAAGGAGCTCTTTTGCCGACTCATAAGAAACACTATGACTGATATGATCTCCATCGCAAGAGCCACAGAGGACTCCAGATACCCTGCCAAACATGAGGTGCAACCAAAGTTCCACCTTCCAAGAAACCACGGCAAGAAGTCAGTTCTGGAGATTCCAGTGCATCCACCATTATTCTGGAACATTCACCTGTTAGTTCCATGGGCATCCCAGTGTCACCTAGAGCCAGCACCCCAGTGCAAAACGGGACAGCAGTGATGAAGAATGTATGTATTGTATTAAATATAATTGTGGCTGAGTTCATTCATATTGCACATTCTGGACATTCAGCAGCTTTGGAATGTTTCACTATGTGTCCAAGAGTGTCTGTACTCTGGTCCAATATTTTACTTTTATATCAAGCAACACAAACATTAATGAATTAATGCTACCACTTACTCAGTTTATTATACTGACAACTTGCTTGTTTGGATATCTCATGTCCTCTTTCCATCATAATGTCCCTGTAATGTCTTCAGCTTGTTCAGTTGATGTCTGGACAGCCAGAAAATCCAAGCAAGACACTACAAGACCCTCCAAGAAATGTACAAGTCCAAAAAGCCAAACAAAGCTGCAGTAACTCAATTGCTGAACCTTGAATCCGAGTCTCGAAGACGCTTCATCACCTCTGACGTCTTAAAGGATTCTAGAGGCTTACCCTTGTTTCAGGGAACTGGATCACGTAAGTAATGTTGGTCCCACTTAGTTCACATGGCTCAGTTTGTAGCCTGACATAAATAGCATAATGTTCATATGTCTCACACATTATAGATTTGTTTGGCCTGATGGTGAATCATTTTAGATAGAATGTTAGACTTTTTTTTAATTCTTCACTGAATCTGTTTTTCAGGTGCTTGACGAGCTGCAGCCAATTCTCCAACCAACCAACTTCCAGCACATATCAGAGATGCAGAACAGATGGAAAAGCTTCTACTCAAAGGTCCAGTTTTATGGTGTGATGAAGAAGGCCATGAAGCCTCCAAAAACTTTGAATGGAGGTGAAGTCATGATGCATTTAGTTATTTCTACATAATAATGTCTCAGTTATTTATGTTACAGTTACTTATAGTACCATGTTGTATTGTGCCTTTTCCATTCAACCAGTGGAGCATATCACAGCTGTCTTCAGAGCCCTGCCACTGCTCTGTCCGTCCAGCACTATGCCACCAAAGAAACTGGGCTCAAGCAGCCAGGCTCTTTTCCATGTCCTTTCGGTGAGATTGTTCATAACATATTCCTGTTTTTCATACATTTTATATTTAGTTTAGTTACTTTGAGATAAACTTTGATCATTTCCAAAGTTCCAGGGGAAGGGGAAGTGTTTTCTACAGTGTGCTTAATGTAGTACTGACTTCATTGGCTCTAGCTGTGCTGCATTTAGCATTTGCAGTGCTGAATGCTAAGGGGATTTATTGTGACCATAGAATTTCTCTAATGTCCTCATCCAGGTCAAAGTTCTGTTTTTCTAATCTTCTTCATTTATTTGTGTCATCCAGACTTCTGAGGATCCTGATGGGTTCATGCAGCAGCGGGGCCTGTCTTCTCCTGTTCTGCTTGTTTCTGAGGACAACTGCATGGTCGCCGTTGGAAACACTCCAGTGAGCAGCTTCACCATGGACAGACTTAATGAGGGACTTCTCTACCTCATGGCATATTACTATGCCCTGCACATACCCAAAGTGCATTTCTACACTCCTGTCAGTACTGCAAACAGAGGTACACAACCATTCAGTCCACAAGCAGGATTTGACCCCCCACTACAAAGAAGCGATTGGTGAGTGGAAGTCCTTCCCTGAGTGAGTGAGCCCCTTTGTTTGTAGAAGCTTGTGTTTGATTTTCAAAGAAAAGTTCATCACACTCGTCACATTTGTTGTTGATGTTTTTTGGAATGTGGAAGTGGTCCTGTTTTGAATTAAATACAATATATTGAATGAAAAACTTTTGGTGTCTTGATTTAAGACAACTTCACTTATATTTGTTATACTGTTTTAAGGAATGATGTCTTATTTTAACTACATTTGTGCAGATTAAGGTGTCATTTCCTAAAGGTAATTTAGTAGATAGACTTAAATTCTAATTTTAAGTTACTTAATCTTAAATTAGTGGTTTTTCATTTCTGGTTTTGGAACAAAATGGATTACTTGAATGTTTTCTGTCATGTTTTAAGTCGCATTTTAGTCTTACAGAGCCAAGAATTTTGTGCCTATTTTAAGAATTCTTGTCAATGTCTGGAGTACATCTTCCAAATCACAACAGTTACAGTACCTCTGATTGACCCCACACCCCTGTGAATTACCCAGGAAGGGGAAGACCTCAACACACATGGAGGAGGCACATGTTAGCCCCAGTGGCCTAATGGATAAGGCACTGGCCTCCTAAGTGCAGAGGTCAGTGGACCAAACCAACCTGTGTGAAAATGCATCTCAATGTTTTCCCTAAAGAAGCAAAGTCCACATGTCGGTGTGTGTCAGCAGCTCACTGTTCATGAGCACTATGCTGCACTGAACTGATATACACTCTAAAAACTGTAAGCAGGCTCTACTCAGCGTCTTTGGTGAAACATTTTTACACTTCAAAATATTAAGTAAACATGAAACTAATTATGTCACTTCTTTCATTATGAGTTAAGACTCCAATAAGTTCCATTAAACTCACAGTGATGTATCCAGACTTCATAGTAAAGCCTTTCTTCTTCATGCCTCCTCCCACCTTACCCATTAAGCACATGTGTTTGTTACCAGCAGCATGATTGTACCAACCAGCTCAGAGGGGAAGAAGAAGGAGCAACACCACATCAGGAAGGTCCTGCAAACCTGTGGCTACCCCAAGTGGGCACTCAGCAAAGCCACAAAAACAAGACCCCCCAACAACAAGAAGGAGTTCATCAAACATCAAATGATCAGTTAACCATACGCCTTACTAAACAGAAAAGTTTACAAATGATCCACTATTGTAGCTCTGATGACATCAGTATATTTCTTCTTACCCTTCCTCTTTACCTCCTCGTCCTCTTCCTCTACATTCACCTCCTAGTCTTCGTCCTCCTCCTCTTCCTCATGTCCTCATCCTCCTCTAATTCTCACTCTTCTCAGTCTCCTTCTCCCTCCATTGTTCTCCACACTGAAGCTTACCTGTGGCTTATTTACAGCTCATACTGATTGCAAAGTGAACTAATGATGTAAAACAGTTCTCACATGTGACAGTGTAGCCAGACAGTTGGCAAAATAGTGTAAATACCAGCCATAAATGTGTGTAGTTTTACTAGGAGTGTGTTGATCATTGTGATCAATGATCAATTGTGTGTAAAGCAGTGAGTTGTGTTTACAGTTCAGCAAAAAGATGCTGTGCAGTGGATTATATTTATACATTTGAATGATGAAGAATATTACTACTTTATGTAGTTAGTGTCTGAATTGCAAATCACGGCATGTGTCCAAGACAAAACATTCTCTCATTTCACTGAAAATGACATTGATTTGTCTTTGTGTGTTTTTAGAATGGCTATGACAAAGAAGCCCTACCAACAAATGGAGACAACAAAATGCAAAATAATTGCAATTAAAGAAAAAAAAAATGGCTAAATGGACAATTGAAGATGGAGAACTAAATGTTCCCAGTGAGGACAGTTGTGTGTCTTTCCACTCTCGTTGTTGTACAGTAAGACGCATGAGCTCAGGACATTTTCAGCAGTACATTTGCTCTGTTCTAGTTCACCATTTTGTCTGGCTCTCTGCTTATGTTCTGCTTTGATTCCAAATACAAACATCCAAACATTTGCAATGTATATGCTGCACTAATCTCAAACATTCTGTTCAGAAATAAACAAATGCATCTTCATTTCACAGTCACACATGTAACCAACTTAACCTCATAACTTCATGTAAGCGTACTTACTCTCTGGTTATGAGTCTAGCTTTAAGGTAACACAGACAACATGAAATTAGCGTCTGTTAGCAACATGCTATTACGTGTTTCTCTCACTTTGTGAACACTCAGAAAACATAAACACATCTAACAACACTGTCTGCAGTCTACAGGTGAGCTGAATAACTCTGATGACCTGGTTACCATGGTAACTCTCAGTGGCTGGATATATGAGGCAGCAAGACAACATTTGTGTGTGTGTGTCTTCAGCATTGAGCTGTGTGAGTGCTGCTATCAGGAAATCAGAGTTAAACAGTGAGAGCAGAAATCCAACAGAGGGCTGGACCTGACTGCTGTCCTGATAAAGACATGAGCAGAGACATGAGGAGGACTGTCTGGAGGACACACAGAGTGGACATGGGTCACAGAGCGCTGCTGCTGTTTGTGTCTCTCTGGAGCTCCGGTAGGACTCTGCTTCCATGACGATGTCTTTATAAGAGCTGGGAGAGCGTGTTTGTGAAGAGTGTTTTGTGTGTGTTTATATTTGTTTGTTTTCTTCACTGACAATCTTATTATGGATAATGCTACTAAGGATCACAGTGGAATTAGTCTGATTGTTTTTAAAGTTGTTATTATAGCAGTTTATGTTCACTGTGTATGCAAGTCCACACTGGATGTTCCTTTTTTAGGGTTAACATTTATGGAGCCCCGAAAGGGACATTTGCAGTTTATTTATTTATTTATTTATATTTCACGCTGTATTTATTTCATCCCTAATATGCAAATCTCCTCTTAAGATACAAATCATAAAGCACACAGTCCTTCTCTGGATAACTACAAACTTCACTACATCCAGTGGTAAAACAGACTGAGCCCTGTTGTTGCTGCTGTCAGCTACAAGGAGACATAAACACAGCGTGAACTGAATCAATATGAATTAAAATGGAGGAAACCTTTATTTGACCCACAAAGCAGAAATTAAATCAATACATGTAACATTCAATGAAAACATGTGGCAATAAATGAATGACTAATATGCCACCATATGAACGATCTGGCACCGCCTGGCTGCGGCTCCAAGCAGATGAAGGGAGGTTGGTGAGAGGTGATGAGGTGATGATCTGTTGCCAGAGACAGGTTGATGTGGCCACACTTGTGTGAAACCAGCCTGTCCAGTTAGGATCAACACAGCAGGACAGGTAAATGGGACGGTCTGGCCTTCAAAGCACTTCCTGATTCTCGCTTAGGGTGCGAGAGGTCCCGGGTTCAAATCCCGGACGAGCCCTGACAGTTGTTGTTGACTCTTTTCAGTTCCTCTCTAACTACCACACAGCTTTACAAAGCTAACAAAGTGCTACTCAGACTCATCCCAATCCAGAGCAGTTGTTACACAAGCTGTGTCTCATTTCAGGGTCTGCATCCTTCGGAGGACGCAGCCTACGCGGTCTCAGGAGGCCGCGTCCTCCTGAGGATCCTCCGTAGGATCCTCAACCGTTGGTAAATGGGACGGTCTGGCCTTCAAAGCACTTCCTGATTGTGGCGCGACGTCATAAATTTTGCCCCGGGAAAAACAAAAGCAGCGACAGCGACACAACACGGACTACACAACAAGCGGGACAACAGTGTGGATTTAGACATTTGGAATTTTTTAATATATTTATTTGTTGTTGGAGGAAGAGGAGAGGCGGCTCCAGCGGCAGCAAAACCGGTGACGGCTCATTTTCTTCAGGCTGGGAGAGCGCAGTGGGGAGGTGACGGTAAGCTGCTGTTTAACCATATTATTGATCATAATTAATATACCAGTTACTGAGCAAACGCTAGATATATAACCAGTAGATAGACAAATATGAATAAATGTAATTTATATTTGATTCAATTGTAAGACTTGATACAGGGTCTGTTTGTAATTTTAATACTTTACATTAAATAGCTAAATGTGTAAGAACCCTGCAAATAACCCTGAAACCACTGCTTTAATGTGTCATTAAGCATCAGGTCTGTCACTGCACCAGAGAATTACTGCTGGGTGGAGGAGAGTGGGGCTCCCTGCAGGACCAGCTGTCTGTCCTGGAGGAGGTGTACTGACCATCATCACCTTTGGAGGGTGAGGATACATATTTTATAGCTTTTCATATTTTAAGCTGTTTTGGAAGCCGCTCTGTGGGAGTTATTATTTTTATTTTTGCCCTTTTTAAAAACATCTTTAGTAACATGGCAGCCGCCGATCGTCAGCTCTGCAAACCCTGATGGACGATGTGGTGGACAGAGGAGACAGACACCCCCCTCCCCCAGATGATGTCCCACTCACAGCCAGAGGACTCCAAGGTCTTCACCGTGGCATCATCCAGTCCAGCAGCACCAAGGACTCCTGCTCAGCCAAACATTTATATATATGTTCTTTGTGAATAGTATTTTCTGCTGATCTTTATAAATAATAAACTGCACATTTTCATAATGCCCACTGGTAAATAGTTAGAAATGTTCAAACTGTGTCTTTGTAAATATTGTACATAACAGAACAATAAATGATTTACTGTGGTCACTGAGAAGTTGTTCAAAAGTTTACTTAAATTATAAATAGGTGATGAAACACATAATGTAACAAGGTTAGAAGAGTTTAAGAACACAGAGACAAGAACAATTTAATACACAATTTAATAAGTAACCATTTAAATAACACAGAACATAAAATCACTGCTGTCCAACATCTTCTGTATGAGCTGAGGTCTGTCCGCTCTTTCTCTCCTCTCTCTCTCTCTCTCTCTCTCCCCCTCTCTCTCTCTCTCTCTCCCTCTCTCTCCAGTCTCATCTCCTCCGTTATCAATTGTCAGGTTTCTTCTGTTTCCCTCTGCTCCTCCTACAACAAAATGCCAACAGGCAGAATGACCGTTTGATATAATAACGATAATATTGCTCCTCACGTGAACTATACTTTATACTATACTACAGTAAACAGTCCAGAAACAACATCCAATCAAAGCGTTTAGTTTACAGCGCCTCGTATCAACAGGACGTCATGTTTGTAAATATGAAACTCATTTTTTTAATGCCGCTGTCACTGCTAGCATTTTAAAACTCTCGAGCTACTGCTCTTTACTTACATTTAAATGTGAATTCGGCACTCCTGCCGGTGCCGCTCGCTTGGTCGGTCATTGTACTATTGGACAAAAAGTAGGCCCGCAAAGCATTGTGGGATATGTGAGGCCACGAAGGATGGTAGCGATGCGTCCTCCAAATTCAGGCAAAAGGAGGACGCATTTGGAGGACGCATTTGAAGGACCCTTCGACTTTTGGCGAATTGGGACAGCCTTCGCGCAGCTTTGTGACGTAAGCGGCCTTAAAATGCGCACTGCGAAGGATGCAGACCCTGAAATGAGACACAGCTACAGTAACACCTGCAGGAGGACGTCATCACCCAGTATGTGACCTGCACTGTGAGCTGTAAGGTCTTATACAGACAGGTGTGTGTCTGTCCTCATCAAGTCCAATCAGTATCATCAAAGACAGCTGGACTCAGATGAAGGTGTAGAACCATCTGAAGGACGATCAGAAGAAATGGTCGCACCTGAGTTCAATATATGAGAGTCACAGCAAAGGCTCTGATACTTAGGACCATGTCATATTTCACTTTGTCTTTTTAATACATCTGCAAACATGTCAACAACTCTGTGTTTCTGTCAGTATGGGGAGCTGTGTGGACATTAATGAGGAAAAATGAACTTCAATGATTTTAGCAAATGGCTGCAATATAACAAAGTGAAACATTTAAGGGGGTCTGAATACTTCCTGCACCCACTGTACACATAACAAATGAATGTGACTGAAACAACAGCTCTGTGTGTAATATAAATATACAAACTAATGTGATTTGATCAGAACATTTGAAAAGACAGTGATGATCTGTTCTTATTGTCTAAACAGGAACAGTTGAAGCACAGCTTGCAGCCCCTGTATCTCAGGCTTCTCAGCTTCTCTTCAGATGTTTGGACGTTTCTGCTGGAACCTCTCATTTAATGACTCACATTTAGAACTTTTGACTTTATGTGGAGGAGGGATTGATTTTGGAACGAGGAGGCTGCAGCCTGCGATTCCACCACTAGATGTCAGCATTGCACAGCATTGGTGGTTCAGTTCAGATTGAGAGAATGCAAAGAGTGTGCAAAGCTGTCATCAAAGCAAAAGCTGGCTGCTTGGAAGAATGTCAAACATCAAACATATTCTGCTTGGTTTAACACTGTTTGTTCACTGCATCATTCCACATGTGTTCCTTCATAGCTCTGATGTCTTCAGGATGAATCTACAATGTAGAAAGTCATAAAAACAAAGACAAACCACTGAGTGACTTTTGACTGGTACATTTAAAATGTCATCATATGTCCTAACCAGCAGGGGGAGCACTGATCATAAACTCTCTGTCTCACATGTTATTGTCATGTGTTTTTATGGAAGATGATGCTGACTGTTGTTTTCTTGCTTCTCTCTGTAAACAGCTTGTAAACAGCAGCTTCCCTGAGGGAAACTCAGCTAATAAATGATGCTGTAACCTCTGGGACTTGATCTGCTGGGAGTGGGAGTCCACTACATCAGCGGTCCCCAACCTTTTTTGCACCACGGACCGGTATCATGTAAAACAATACTTTCACGGACCGGCACAGAAAAAAAAACAAAAAAACAAAGTGCATAAACAGACTCTTACTCTTATGCTTAACTAGTGGGAGCCTTTGAGCTTTCTCAGCAATGAGGCGGTCCCATCTAGGGATAATGGGAGACATGACACCCGAAGTGTGTTTCTTATGTCCAGTCCACTCCGTAATTTTGTTTTGGCCGTCATTAATTGCTTCAGTCGTTCTTGTTCATGTTTTCTTCCATGGCTTGTCTTTTAATGCAGGGTGCTCGGTCTCGCAGTTTTGAAGGCTTCGTTGCCTCATTTGCGAGTCTGTCGCCACATCACTCAGAGCGGACTTGGTGTGTGAGAATCACCTGTTGCAATAAATCCGTATTTTAAATAGGACTCCTGATATAGTCTTTTAAATGCGGGTTTCTTTTTCTTTGAAGGGGTAGGCTCCTCTTCTTCTGTCTCCTCGTTAGGCCTTTTCCCCTTTCCGAAGAAGCTCTCCAAAGACGTTTGTTTTTTATTCATTTTTGCTAGCTTGTGGGCTTAATTTTGGGGTGCCGTATCCCGTGACCGAGACAAGCGTCTGGACAGGTGCTTAAAGGCACAGGCGGATGAATCTGATCGATTTATAAATGAAACAGCTTTCAGACTCAGATAATGAATAATATATGTTTTGCTCAGTCTTTCTGTGCGGCCCGGTACCAAATGACCCACGGACCGGTGGTTGGGGACCACTGCACTACATTATCCATCCATCCTCATCCATCCAGTTACACCCTCCCTCCTAAAATGCAGGCTGGAGGATGCGGGCATCGATCCCGCTACCTCTCGCATGCTAAGCGAGCGCTCTACCATTTGAGCTAATCCCCCTTGTATAAAGGGTCAATTGCAAGTCAATCAGGACTCACTGCACTACATGAAGTGTACTAGTGAAGTATTGGAAGCATCAGACTTTTAATCTGAGGGTCCAGGGTTTGAGTCCCTGTTCAACACTTTGTACTCCCTCTTGCTTGTACTCCCCTTCCCTCTCTGTTACAGTTTTTTCTGATTGCTTAAACACTAACAATGATTCTTATAGCACAATTTCTAAAACTATTAATAGTTATAGCAAAATCACTCACTGAGTTTGCAAAACTAAAAGCAAAAAAACTGCTTTACACTCAATTTGCACTTTTGTAACACACAATTTGCAAATGTATAAATATAATCCACTTGACAGCACTCTTTTTGCTGAACTGTAAACACAACTCACTGCTTTACACACAACTTCCAAATGATCAACACACTCATAGTAAAACTACACACATTTATGGCTGGTATTTACACTATTTTGCCAACTGTCTGGCTACACTGTCACATGTGAGAACTGTTTTACATCATTAGTTCACTTTGCAATCAGTATGAGCACTGTGAATAAGACACAGGTAAGCTTCAGTGTGGAGAACAATGGAGGAAGAAGGAAACTGAGAAGAGTGAGAATTAGAAGAGGAACATGAGGAAGAGGAGGAGGACAAAGACTAGGACGTGAATTTAGAGGAAGAGGACGAGGAGGTGAAGAGGAAGGAGGAAGGGTAAGAAGAAATAGAATTACTGATGTCATCGGAGCTACAATAGTGGATCATGTGATCAACCATGGAATGACCCTGAGGGAAGCTGGACAACAGGTTCAGCCTGAGCCGCTACACTGTAGCAAGCATCATAAGGACATATTGATGAGAATGAGTACAGTTCCCTCACACTAAGTTTTGTAGGTGTACCATACTCTAATGAGAAAAACAACAATACTGTACATGTAAAACTGAAACTGTTACTCCACAGAATCATAGACATCCAGCATCTGGAAGGAGGCATGCGAGGATATGGACCAGGCATCATGTCAGGCCTGGATACGGCACTCCAGGAGACATGTTCCCCGGTGCCTTGGACTAGAAGACATTGCATGAGACGATGAAATTCTGTGGCCGGACCCAGAGAGACAATGAGACTGATTTTCTCTCTCTCTCTCTCTCTTTCAGTGAAATTGTATGTTTTCTTGTGATTGTTTTGATGTGCGTGAATAAACATTCATACTTGAAATTTGAATTCCTGTGTTTATAGAACTATTTATGACAAAAGTTTGACCTCACATGGACATACCTTGTGCACAGAGAAAGCAAAAGCCAGATGTGTTTTCAGTTAATACCATCAGTGTGTAGTTGGCACATTGTGTGCTTAGTAATATGATGGTTTGTGTTAATTGTGTGGTACAAAAATACCATTTTTACAAAGGTTTGAAGAGTTAAGCAAGATGTATTAGCTTTTGCAAGAGATCTACAATGGTTTGGTGTAAGGTTTTTTTATCTGTGTGTAGAGTTTTGCACAAATAGCCAATAGTTACAGAAATGTGCTTACAGTTTTTTCTGATTGCTTAAGCACATTTCTGTAACTATTGGCTATTTGTGCAAAACTCTACACACAGATAAAAAAACCTTACACCAAATCAGCAAAACATTGTAGATCTCTTGCAAAAGCTAATACATCTTGCTTAACTCTTCAAACCTTTGTAAAAATTGTATTTTTGTACCAAACAGTTAACACAAACCATCATATAACATAGATGCTTCCTTGACTCCTCTTTCATACCACCTTTCCTCCCTGTCTAAAATGTGGACATTGTTGTCCTCAAAGGAGTGTCCTTTGAAGATCCTGCAGAGTTTCTCTGATACTCCTGACACATATGGAATGGAGATGTTCTTTCTCCGCCGGTTGTTGTGCTTCTTCTTGTTGTTGGGGGGTCTTGTTTTAGTGGCTTTGATGAGTGCCCACTTCGGGTAGCCACAGGTTTGCAGGGCCTTCCTGATGTGGTGTTGCTCCTTCTTCTTCCCCTCTGAGCTGGTTAGTACAGTTTGTGCTCTGTGCTGCAGGGTCCTGATGACTCCCAGTTTGTGTTCCAATGGGTGGTGTGAATCAAACAGCAGGTACTGGTCCGTGTGTGTGGGTTTCCTGTACACTTCCACATTGAGGCTCCTGTCCTCCTCAATATGTACTGTGCAGTTCAAGAAGGCCAGATTGTTCTCCCTGATGTCCTCCCGAGTGAACTTGATGTTGTTGTCCACTGCGTTGATGTGTTCTGTGAACCGTTGCACTTCATTGGTCTTGATTTTAACCCAGGTGTCATCCACATATCTAAACCAGTGGGTGGGGGTGGTTCCAGAAAAGGAACTCAAGGCTCTTCTCTCCACTTCTTCCATGTAGAGGTTGGCCACAATGGGAGACACAGATGATCCCATCGCACAGCCGTGCTTCTGTCTGTAAAAGTTCCCATTGTACTGGAAATAAGTGGTGGTCAGGCAGAGGTCCAGCAGGTCACAGATGTGGTCTGGCGTGAGGTTGGTTCTTTCCTTGAGTGTGCTGTCTTGTGTGAGGCACGTCCTTACCATCTCTGTGGCTACTGATGTAGGGATGCAGGTGAACAGGGAGGTGACATCAAATGAGGCCATAGTGTCGTCTGGGTCCATTCGGATCTTCTCCACCTTGTTCACAAAGTCCTACCAGTGGTGTCAGGAGTTCAGCCAAGTGCTTAGCCATGTTGTATGTGACTGAGTTTGTGCTGCTGACGATGGGTCTGAGGGGGACTCCTTCCTTGTGAATCTTGGGGAGTCCATACAGGCATGGAGTGGCTTCCCCAGGAAGCATACAATGCAGTGATTCCATCCATTCCCAGGAAGTTTGCACATACTCACAGCAAGAACAAAGGGCTGTCAACCAGTCCCCCTCCGGCAGTTTCATAGTCGTTAGCCAGTCGTTAGACACACCTGCCAGATCATCACAGGTAGTTATGGAAACATTTAGTGCTATTGTTTCTAAGTTTGACCCAGACCCACCCACTGAGGTCTGCAACCACATATAAACCATGTTTCCCACCAAACAGTTAGAACTGATGAAGCTGCTTGGATGAGCTGCGAAACATCTTCAAGAAAACTCTACAAGTCCAGACGCCTTGCCTCAAAGCATATATTCTATTCTATTCTATTCTATTCTATTCTATTCTAGTATGGTCAAGATGTAAAGTGGTCATACTGCCACAAAGTCTTAAGCTGCATTCCAGGATAATGAAAATCTTGTCTGATTTTTTCAGGTCTTTATGAACACACAAATCCAATCCACATTCCTGACTTTCAAATCAAGCACAGATGACCTGTGTTTGAGTCAACTATGAACGCTCGGCTGTGCTCGGGCACTTCTTTCTCAGCCCACCCTTCCAGTTGTCGGATCGGACCAGTTGTATTTTGGAATATCTGAATGCTTTTTTGTGGAATACTTGATGCGGCCCAGCCTCACCCAGCCTCGACCCCCATCGCCCCCCGGGTAAGTTGAGTTTGAGACCCCTGCTGTAGATCTTTGTTTAAAAAAAAAAAAAAAAGACCATATGTCCCAGTTTTTGGGCCTCGTTGGCGCAGTAGGCAGCGCGTCAGTCTCATAATCTGAAGGTCGTGAGTTCAACCCTCACACGGGGCACAACTTTTAGAGACAGCATTGAATAAAGAGTACACACACTCACCATTTACAGGTACATAATATTACATAGTAGCATCAACAAGCTAATTTACAGAGGAAATGACCATAAAAGCAGGTGTCTGTCAGTGCTTACTATACAATCCGGTGGTTGCCTACCCATTGTGCATGTGTGGAACACAGACCTTAAGGGGCCCCACACTGAACAGACTGTGTGACAGAGGCTGGGGATCAATGCCACCATTGTGAACACAATACCAGGAAGTTTAAGGCCTTTTTTTCATATACAGTGCCCATGTTAGTGCCAATATGTCTCGTATACATGCTGGCTACTACTCTTTTTAACCTATGAGACTGACGCGCTGCCTACTGCGGCTGTGGTTGCTCAGAAACAAGTGAAATATGGTCCTTTTTTTAACAAAGACATCTACATTGCAGTATGTTAGTGAGAATATCTCTCATATGCGCGCTGACTACTGCACCAACAAAAATTATTAATTTAACCTTTAGGAGTATGTACACACCTTAAAACTGCTGTGAAAATATGATATGTTAATACGTAGAGAAGATTGAAGCAAGGCGTCTGGACTTGTAGAGTTTTCTTGAAGACGTTTCGCTGCTCATCCAAGCAGCTTCATCAGTTCTAACTGTTTGGTGGGGAAACATGGTTTATATGTGGTTGCAGACCTCAGTGGGTGGGTCTGGGTAAAACTCACAAACAATAGCACTAAATGTTTCCATGGCTGCCTGGGCCAGGTGTGTCTAACGACTGGCTAACGACTGTGAGACTGCCGGAGGGGGGCTGGTTGACAGCCCTTTGTTCTTGCTGTGAGTATGTGCAAACTTCCTGGAATGGATGGAATCACTGTATTGTATGTGGTAGAAAGATGATGTCTGAGGCCACCACCTCTGTTAAGGGAAGGTTTTTCCAGCTTAACATAGATGCTTCCTTGACTCCTCTTTCATACCACCTTTCCTCCCTGTCTAAAATGTGGACATTGTTGTCCTCAAAGGAGTGTCCTTTGAAGATCCTGCAGAGTTTCTCTGATACTCCTGACACATATGGAATGGAGATGTTCTTTCTCCGCCGGTTGTTGAGCTTCTTGTTGTTGGGGGGTCTTGTTTTTGTGGCTTTGATGAGTGCCCACTTCGGGTAGCCACAGGTTTGCAGGGCCTTCCTGATGTGGTGTTGCTCCTTCTTCTTCCCCTCTGAGCTGGTTAGTACAGTTTGTGCTCTGTGCTGCAGGGTCCCGATGACTCCCAGTTTGTGTTCCAATGGGTGGTGTGAATCAAACAGCAGGTACTGGTCCGTGTGTGTGGGTTTCCTGTACACTTCCACATTGAGGCTCCTGTCCTCCTCAATATGTACTGTGCAGTTCAAGAAGGCCAGATTGTTCTCCCTGATGTCCTCCCGAGTGAACTTGATGTTGTTGTCCACTGCGTTGATGTGTTCTGTGAACCGTTGCACTTCATTGGTCTTGATTTTAACCCAGGTGTCATCCACATATCTAAACCAGTGGGTGGGGGTGGTTCCAGAAAAGGAACTCAAGGCTCTTCTCTCCACTTCTTCCATGTAGAGGTTGGCCACAATAGGAGACACAGATGATCCCATCGCACAGCCGTGCTTCTGTCTGTAAAAGTTCCCATTGTACTGGAAATAAGTGGTGGTCAGGCAGAGGTCCAGCAGGTCACAGATGTGGTCTGGCGTGAGGTTGGTTCTTTCCTTGAGTGTGCTGTCTTGTGTGAGGCACGTCCTTACCATCTCTGTGGCTACTGATGTAGGGATGCAGGTGAACAGGGAGGTGACATCAAATGAGGCCATAGTGTCGTCTGGGTCCATTCGGATCTTCTCCACCTTGTTCACAAAGTCCTACCAGTGGTGTCAGGAGTTCAGCCAAGTGCTTAGCCATGTTGTATGTGACTGAGTTTGTGCTGCTGACGATGGGTCTGAGGGGGACTCCTTCCTTGTGAATCTTGGGGAGTCCATACAGGCATGGAGTGGCTTCCCCAGGAAGCATACAATGCAGTGATTCCATCCATTCCCAGGAAGTTTGCACATACTCACAGCAAGAACAAAGGGCTGTCAACCAGTCCCCCTCCGGCAGTTTCATAGTCGTTAGCCAGTCGTTAGACACACCTGCCAGATCATCACAGGTAGTTATGGAAACATTTAGTGCTATTGTTTCTAAGTTTGACCCAGACCCACCCACTGAGGTCTGCAACCACATATAAACCATGTTTCCCACCAAACAGTTAGAACTGATGAAGCTGCTTGGATGAGCTGCGAAACATCTTCAAGAAAACTCTACAAGTCCAGACGCCTTGCCTCAAAGCATATATTCTATTCTATTCTATTCTATTCTATTCTATTCTAGTATGGTCAAGATGTAAAGTGGTCATACTGCCACAAAGTCTTAAGCTGCATTCCAGGATAATGAAAATCTTGTCTGATTTTTTCAGGTCTTTATGAACACACAAATCCAATCCACATTCCTGACTTTCAAATCAAGCACAGATGACCTGTGTTTGAGTCAACTATGAACGCTCGGCTGTGCTCGGGCACTTCTTTCTCAGCCCACCCTTCCAGTTGTCGGATCGGACCAGTTGTATTTTGGAATATCTGAATGCTTTTTTGTGGAATACTTGATGCGGCCCAGCCTCACCCAGCCTCGACCCCCATCGCCCCCCGGGTAAGTTGAGTTTGAGACCCCTGCTGTAGATCTTTGTTTAAAAAAAAAAAAAAAAAGACCATATGTCCCAGTTTTTGGGCCTCGTTGGCGCAGTAGGCAGCGCGTCAGTCTCATAATCTGAAGGTCGTGAGTTCAACCCTCACACGGGGCACAACTTTTAGAGACAGCATTGAATAAAGAGTACACACACTCACCATTTACAGGTACATAATATTACATAGTAGCATCAACAAGCTAATTTACAGAGGAAATGACCATAAAAGCAGGTGTCTGTCAGTGCTTACTATACAATCCGGTGGTTGCCTACCCATTGTGCATGTGTGGAACACAGACCTTAAGGGGCCCCACACTGAACAGACTGTGTGACAGAGGCTGGGGATCAATGCCACCATTGTGAACACAATACCAGGAAGTTTAAGGCCTTTTTTTTCATTTACAGTGCCCATGTTAGTGCCAATATGTCTCGTATACATGCTGGCTACTACTCTTTTTAACCTATGAGACTGACGCGCTGCCTACTGCGGCTGTGGTTGCTCAGAAACAAGTGAAATATGGTCCTTTTTTTAACAAAGACATCTACATTGCAGTATGTTAGTGAGAATATCTCTCATATGCGCGCTGACTACTGCACCAACAAAAATTATTAATTTAACCTTTAGGAGTATGTACACACCTTAAAACTGCTGTGAAAATATGATATGTTAATACGTAGAGAAGATTGAAGCAAGGCGTCTGGACTTGTAGAGTTTTCTTGAAGACGTTTCGCTGCTCATCCAAGCAGCTTCATCAGTTCTAACTGTTTGGTGGGGAAACATGGTTTATATGTGGTTGCAGACCTCAGTGGGTGGGTCTGGGTAAAACTCACAAACAATAGCACTAAATGTTTCCATGGCTGCCTGGGCCAGGTGTGTCTAACGACTGGCTAACGACTGTGAGACTGCCGGAGGGGGGCTGGTTGACAGCCCTTTGTTCTTGCTGTGAGTATGTGCAAACTTCCTGGAATGGATGGAATCACTGTATTGTATGTGGTAGAAAGATGATGTCTGAGGCCACCACCTCTGTTAAGGGAAGGTTTTTCCAGCTTAACATAGATGCTTCCTTGACTCCTCTTTCATACCACCTTTCCTCCCTGTCTAAAATGTGGACATTGTTGTCCTCAAAGGAGTGTCCTTTGAAGATCCTGCAGAGTTTCTCTGATACTCCTGACACATATGGAATGGAGATGTTCTTTCTCCGCCGGTTGTTGAGCTTCTTGTTGTTGGGGGGTCTTGTTTTTGTGGCTTTGATGAGTGCCCACTTCGGGTAGCCACAGGTTTGCAGGGCCTTCCTGATGTGGTGTTGCTCCTTCTTCTTCCCCTCTGAGCTGGTTAGTACAGTTTGTGCTCTGTGCTGCAGGGTCCCGATGACTCCCAGTTTGTGTTCCAATGGGTGGTGTGAATCAAACAGCAGGTACTGGTCCGTGTGTGTGGGTTTCCTGTACACTTCCACATTGAGGCTCCTGTCCTCCTCAATATGTACTGTGCAGTTCAAGAAGGCCAGATTGTTCTCCCTGATGTCCTCCCGAGTGAACTTGATGTTGTTGTCCACTGCGTTGATGTGTTCTGTGAACCGTTGCACTTCATTGGTCTTGATTTTAACCCAGGTGTCATCCACATATCTAAACCAGTGGGTGGGGGTGGTTCCAGAAAAGGAACTCAAGGCTCTTCTCTCCACTTCTTCCATGTAGAGGTTGGCCACAATAGGAGACACAGATGATCCCATCGCACAGCCGTGCTTCTGTCTGTAAAAGTTCCCATTGTACTGGAAATAAGTGGTGGTCAGGCAGAGGTCCAGCAGGTCACAGATGTGGTCTGGCGTGAGGTTGGTTCTTTCCTTGAGTGTGCTGTCTTGTGTGAGGCACGTCCTTACCATCTCTGTGGCTACTGATGTAGGGATGCAGGTGAACAGGGAGGTGACATCAAATGAGGCCATAGTGTCGTCTGGGTCCATTCGGATCTTCTCCACCTTGTTCACAAAGTCCTACCAGTGGTGTCAGGAGTTCAGCCAAGTGCTTAGCCATGTTGTATGTGACTGAGTTTGTGCTGCTGACGATGGGTCTGAGGGGGACTCCTTCCTTGTGAATCTTGGGGAGTCCATACAGGCATGGAGTGGCTTCCCCAGGAAGCATACAATGCAGTGATTCCATCCATTCCCAGGAAGTTTGCACATACTCACAGCAAGAACAAAGGGCTGTCAACCAGTCCCCCTCCGGCAGTTTCATAGTCGTTAGCCAGTCGTTAGACACACCTGCCAGATCATCACAGGTAGTTATGGAAACATTTAGTGCTATTGTTTCTAAGTTTGACCCAGACCCACCCACTGAGGTCTGCAACCACATATAAACCATGTTTCCCACCAAACAGTTAGAACTGATGAAGCTGCTTGGATGAGCTGCGAAACATCTTCAAGAAAACTCTACAAGTCCAGACGCCTTGCCTCAAAGCATATATTCTATTCTATTCTATTCTATTCTATTCTATTCTATTCTATTCTATTCTATTCTATTCTAGTATGGTCAAGATGTTAAGTGGTCATACTGCCACAAAGTCTTAAGCTGCATTCCAGGATAATGAAAATCTTGTCTGATTTTTTCAGGTCTTTATGAACACACAAATCCAATCCACGTTCCTGACTTTCAAATCAAGCACAGATGACCTGTGTTTGAGTCAACTATGAACGCTCGGCTGTGCTCGGGCACTTCTTTCTCAGCACACCCTTCGATAGCTCAGTTGGTAGAGCGGAGGACTGTAGTGAGACAATAAAACTGAAATCCTTAGGTCGCTGGTTCAAATCCGGCTCGAAGGAGTGACTTTTAACCCTCGAGAGTTTCATCATAATGTCACATCATTTTTTCACTGGTTTTTTGGCTAAAGGGCCGATGTGACATATATGTCACAATGATTTTTATCTGATTTGATTTTTTATCTGAAGTGCATTTGTTCAATACATGTGTTTACAACACGTTTATGTAATAAAGGATGTGTTATGTAGTCATTAGAATCCTTGACTGGTCAAATCTTACCTTTAGCAAGTCGATAGAGCCTTTTTAAAATTTGCTAGCTCTGCATCTGTAAACACAAAATCACCTACAAACAAACCAGCCTGTTTGACCCCAATGGTACAGCAAATCACTCATTAAGGAATATGACATGCAGTTTTTATTTAGTAAACAATGTTTAGCTTTTAATCTTAGTGAAACTGAGGGGAAATCGCTGCATATCAGTTTACGATTAATGAATTCCTCGATAATTTGCATCCCTATTCTGACCTGGAAGATTGAGAAGATCGGACCAGTTGTATTTTGGAATATCTGAATGCTTTTTTGTGGAATACTTGATGCGGCCCAGCCTCACCCAGCCTCGACCCCCATCGCCCCCCGGGTAAGTTGAGTTTGAGACCCCTGCTGTAGATCTTTGTTTAAAAAAAAAAAAAAAAAGACCATATGTCCCAGTTTTTGGGCCTCGTTGGCGCAGTAGGCAGCGCGTCAGTCTCATAATCTGAAGGTCGTGAGTTCAACCCTCACACGGGGCACAACTTTTAGAGACAGCATTGAATAAAGAGTACACACACTCACCATTTACAGGTACATAATATTACATAGTAGCATCAACAAGCTAATTTACAGAGGAAATGACCATAAAAGCAGGTGTCTGTCAGTGCTTACTATACAATCCGGTGGTTGCCTACCCATTGTGCATGTGTGGAACACAGACCTTAAGGGGCCCCACACTGAACAGACTGTGTGACAGAGGCTGGGGATCAATGCCACCATTGTGAACACAATACCAGGAAGTTTAAGGCCTTTTTTTCATATACAGTGCCCATGTTAGTGCCAATATGTCTCGTATACGTGCTGGCTACTACTCTTTTTAACCTATGAGACTGACGCGCTGCCTACTGCGGCTGTGGTTGCTCAGAAACAAGTGAAATATGGTCCTTTTTTAACAAAGACATCTACATTGCAGTATGTTAGTGAGAATATCTCTCATATGCGCGCTGACTACTGCACCAACAAAAATTATTAATTTAACCTTTAGGAGTATGTACACACCTTAAAACTGCTGTGAAAATATGATATGTTAATACGTAGAGAAGATTGAAGCAAGGCGTCTGGACTTGTAGAGTTTTCTTGAAGACGTTTCGCTGCTCATCCAAGCAGCTTCATCAGTTCTAACTGTTTGGTGGGGAAACATGGTTTATATGTGGTTGCAGACCTCAGTGGGTGGGTCTGGGTAAAACTCACAAACAATAGCACTAAATGTTTCCATGGCTGCCTGGGCCAGGTGTGTCTAACGACTGGCTAACGACTGTGAGACTGCCGGAGGGGGGCTGGTTGACAGCCCTTTGTTCTTGCTGTGAGTATGTGCAAACTTCCTGGAATGGATGGAATCACTGTATTGTATGTGGTAGAAAGATGATGTCTGAGGCCACCACCTCTGTTAAGGGAAGGTTTTTCCAGCTTAACATAGATGCTTCCTTGACTCCTCTTTCATACCACCTTTCCTCCCTGTCTAAAATGTGGACATTGTTGTCCTCAAAGGAGTGTCCTTTGAAGATCCTGCAGAGTTTCTCTGATACTCCTGACACATATGGAATGGAGATGTTCTTTCTCCGCCGGTTGTTGTGCTTCTTCTTGTTGTTGGGGGGTCTTGTTTTTGTGGCTTTGATGAGTGCCCACTTCGGGTAGCCACAGGTTTGCAGGGCCTTCCTGATGTGGTGTTGCTCCTTCTTCTTCCCCTCTGAGCTGGTTAGTACAGTTTGTGCTCTGTGCTGCAGGGTCCTGATGACTCCCAGTTTGTGTTCCAATGGGTGGTGTGAATCAAACAGCAGGTACTGGTCCGTGTGTGTGGGTTTCCTGTACACTTCCACATTGAGGCTCCTGTCCTCCTCAATATATACTGTGCAGTTCAAGAAGGCCAGATTGTTCTCCCTGATGTCCTCCCGAGTGAACTTGATGTTGTTGTCCACTGCGTTGATGTGTTCTGTGAACCGTTGCACTTCATTGGTCTTGATTTTAACTCAGGTGTCATCCACATATCTAAACCAGTGGGTGGGGGTGGTTCCAGAAAAGGAACTCAAGGCTCTTCTCTCCACTTCTTCCATGTAGAGGTTGGCCACAATAGGAGACACAGATGATCCCATCGCACAGCCGTGCTTCTGTCTGTAAAAGTTCCCATTGTACTGGAAATAAGTGGTGGTCAGGCAGAGGTCCAGCAGGTCACAGATGTGGTCTGGCGTGAGGTTGGTTCTTTCCTTGAGTGTGCTGTCTTGTGTGAGGCACGTCCTTACCATCTCTGTGGCTTCTGATGTAGGGATGCAGGTGAACAGGGAGGTGACATCAAATGAGGCCATAGTGTCGTCTGGGACCATTCGGATCTTCTCCACCTTGTTCACAAAGTCCTACCAGTGGTGTCAGGAGTTCAGCCAAGTGCTTAGCCATGTTGTATGTGACTGAGTTTGTGCTGCTGACGATGGGTCTGAGGGGGACTCCTTCCTTGTGAATCTTGGGGAGTCCATACAGGCATGGAGTGGCTTCCCCAGGAAGCATACAATGCAGTGATTCCATCCATTCCCAGGAAGTTTGCACATACTCACAGCAAGAACAAAGGGCTGTCAACCAGCCCCCCTCCGGCAGTTTCATAGTCGTTAGCCAGTCGTTAGACACACCTGCCAGATCATCACAGGTAATTATGGAAACATTTAGTGCTATTGTTTCTAAGTTTGACCCAGACCCACCCACTGAGGTCTGCAACCACATATAAACCATGTTTCCCACCAAACAGTTAGAACTGATGAAGCTGCTTGGATGAGCAGCGAAACGTCTTCAAGAAAACTCTACAAGTCCAGACGCCTTGCCTCAAAGTCTATATTCTATTCTATTCTATTCTATTCTATTCTATTCTATTCTATTCTATTCTATTCTAGTATGGTCAAGATGTAAAGTGGTCATACTGCCACAAAGTCTTAAGCTGCATTCCAGGATAATGAAAATCTTGTCTGATTTTTTCAGGTCTTTATGAACACACAAATCCAATCCACATTCCTGACTTTCAAATCAAGCACAGATGACCTGTGTTTGAGTCAACTATGAACGCTCGGCTGTGCTCGGGCATTTCTTTCTCAGCCCACCCTTCGATAGCTCAGTTGGTAGAGCGGAGGACTGTAGTGAGACAAGAAAACTGAAATCCTTAGGTCGCTGGTTCAAATCCGGCTCGAAGGAGTTAGTCCATGGGCCAGATGAGATATCGGTACCACTCAAGGTGGCAAAGGTTGCTTATACTTTTTGAAAAGATACATGTCTGTAGTCAACATTTTGGTATGATAACCCTTCTGAAGTCACAGCTAAATTATGGTTATCAGCTGTTAAAGAGACCCTCCCCCGTCGAAAAAATGCATTTTTGACACTGGTGCATAACTTGGTATTGGCCCTTGTTAAGGACATATTTAAATGATTATATTATTATGTTTGGTATCATTTTAAAGGGGACACTCTGAGCTTTCATTCAAGCTCTTTTGCGAATACTTTTGACAAGTACAGAGGACACTGGAGCTCTTCAAACCTTTTATCACACACATTTTTCTGCCATTTCTGCCTAAATCATCTTTCGTCTTTTAGTCCTGTGGCATCAGGAAGCATGAGAGACACAAAATACAAACATTGCAAGACTGGCACGACTCTAAGGATTCAGGAAATATATAATTTACCCATATTATGTCATTCTGGGGGGCTGATTTTCAGCCTTATGTCAGCTGGACAGTTATTCTAAGAAAGCAGACCAAACAGTAAGCAGACCAGATTCAGTGAGATTACACTCATTTTATGCATGTCTTCAACTCAGTGGCAATACAGAATAATCATTTAGCTCACAGTGAGGTTACAACTATACAACTTAAATAAATAATTGTATTTATATATCTGATATATTACTACACTGGGCAGTCTGTTTAATCTGTATGAAGTACAGTATTTGCACTGGCAAAATTCTTGCAACACCAACTCTGCACTAAAACAGGGTGAACTTATCCTATTACAGTAGACTCATTTACCAACTTAACTATACAAATGTTATATTTTGAGCATTTTGAATGTAGTTCAGGTAGTTGAATATAGTCTACAGTACAATTTTTTATTAACATTAATATGTGAATTTAGCCCAGGAGTAGTTTATTTTGTGCTGGGCTAGGCCAAACCTAGAAAATAAGCCCTAGCAACAAGTGCAGGGGCAGTTTGACAGTTAGTTGACGGTTAGTTGACATTTAGTTGACAGTTAGTTGTGGTTATGGTGAACACATCAACCTAGGCTCCTGCGTAAATGAGGTAAGCAATTGTAGTGATTTTTAATTACAATTTTGTAAATATATCAAAATCAAGTAAGCTGTTAATGTACATATTATTATGGTTTCTGTTTCTAGCTAAACTGAATTATCATGGCCACTAGTGAGCAAGTAAATAACGGTCCAGATCCAAAGCGACGAAAAATGGAATGCATTATCCACTGCTCTGATGACAAAGACAAGTTGATTTCACTTCAAGGAGTTGACTCTTGGAAAACTCTGCTCAGGGCAGCTCAGATACGGAATCACACACCAATTTTAGAAATATTGGAAGACCTTCCTGAGGGTCAGAATCCATCACTCTACTACCACAGGAAGTGTCGTAGTATCTTCACTATGAAGAAACTTCTTGATGGCATTCTTAAAAAAGAAAAACAATGTGCTAGTTGTTGTAGTGAGGAGAAAAAGAGAGCATTTAGAACATCTATGACTTTTGACAAGTGCATATTTTGTCAGAAAACTGACAAATATGTAAAAGGACAAAATAGAAGAGAGCCATTGGTACAGTGTAGAGAACTGCGAGCTGATGAAAAGATGCGAAGGGCAGCCACAAAGACAATGGACAGTAGTATACTGGCTATAATGAGTAGAGACCTTGTAGCAGCTCAGGGACACTACCACAGGTCTTGCTACAGATTATACACAAAACAGGACGTCATCAGTGTGATGATGGTGCTTCAGCCCAGTATGAAGCAGCTGTAAAAGAATCATTTGATGAGTTATTCCAGTTCATCAGGGTGGAGCTTTTTGCCAATCCTAAAGTGATGTCTATGGCTGAACTAACTTCTAGACTGACTGCTTCAATGAAATCCAAAGGAATGATCCAAGTCAAAGAAACAACCAAAAAGCACATACGGCGAAAGCTGGAGCATGAGTTTGGTGGAGCCCTGCACATCTTCCCTGATGATAATGGAAAACTCCTCCTCTATCCAGATAACCTGTCCATAAAGGAACTTGTGAAAGAAAACCACAACCTCAAAAAGATTGGCAAAGATGCTGTAGCTAGAGTAGCTATTAATTTGAGAACAGATATTAAGGGTCAGGATGTTCCTCAATCCTGGCCACCTAATGTTAAATCAGAGGTAGAATGCCCTACCATTCCAGAGTCACTCAGTGTCTTCCTTTGCTATCTACTCACAGGGTCTCATGATCTTCATCATGCAACTCAGAGAGTCCAGCGGCTTGTGCAATCATTTGGTCAAGATATTGTATATGCAGTGACGTGTGGAAGTATAAAACCTTCCAAGCATATCATTCTCCCATTTTGTGTCAAATCATTGACAGGAAATGTAGAGCTGATAACTATCCTAAACCGACTAGGTCACTGCATATCTTATTCAAAGATGGAGGAGATTGACACCGCCCTGTGTCTTCAAAAACTCTCTTCATCAGAAAATGACATAGCTTTGCCAGCTAACATATATCCTGGCCAATTCACCACTTTAGCTTGGGACAACATTGATCGCCTGGAAGAAACACTCAGTGGCAAGGGAACATCTCATAGAGTGAATGGGATAGCTGTGCAAGCAAATAAATCCAACCAAGATGCTGTCAAACCCAAACCAAATGTTGCCAAAACAAAACAACGGAGCATCAGTGCACCCGCACCAATGTTGCCTACTTACAATGCTGGAAATAGAGTGGGACCACCACAAAGCAAATGTGCAGACATCAATACTGCAGCCAATACTCATGCTGCCAGAAAAAAGAACATTATTTGGGTTCTTGCCCGCTTGTCACAACAAGAAGGACAGGTAGTCAGCAGCTGGACAGGCTTCAATATCCTGACTTGTGATGAAACAGTGGTCATCCCCAACACTTTAGGCTACCTGCCCACCATCAATGCTCCAGCAACACAAATGGCAACTGTCAAAGAGATGCTTAACCAGTCGTTAAGAATCATGCAACAGTTAGGCCTGAAAAAGATTGTTTGTGTCCTCGACCAAGCTCTTTATGCAAAGGCTGTTGAGATCGCATGGAAACACAGTGAGTTCCAAAACATCATTCCCAGACTTGGGGAATTCCACACTATTTGCACAATGCTGGGAATACTGGGAAAGCGTTTTCAAGATGCTGGACTCCGAGACCTTTGCATTGAATCTGGTGTTGTCGCAGAAGGTTCTGTAGCTGGTGTATTGGATGGTCGCAAGTACAACAGGGCAGTGCGACTACACAAGCTTTTTTATGAGGCTCTCATGCGGCTGGAATGGAATGGTTTCCTGTCCTGGTTGGAAGATAACCACCCAACTGCCAGAGTTCACCTTGAGGAAACACAAAGGTCAATTTTCAGCCTCAGGGAAAAGATCTCACAGGATGCTTTGAAGAAGGCCCTTGAAGGCAGCTCTTGTACCCGTATCATGGAGCTTTTTGAAGTATACAGCGACTTCCTTAGAAATGACAATAGCAGTCTATCTGCCTTCTGGATGTCTTACTTAGACATGGTCGAAATCTTGTTGGGACTCATTCGGGCATCTAGAGAGGGAGACTGGATCCTTCACTTGGCAAGCATTCGACAAATGATTCCTTGGTGTTTTGCATATGACAGAATCAATTATGCACGATACCTTTCCTACTACTATGCCCAAATGTCTCAACTGCCCTCCACACACCCAGATGTGTTCAAAGAGTTCATGGAAGGTGGCTTCTCTGTTCAGATGGGGTCCACCAATCCCTTTGGTCGAATCCCTGTTGACCAAGCCATAGAAGAAACTGTGAACAAAGATACCCAGACAGCTGGAGGGACAAAAGGATTCAGCCTGAAGCCAGGAGCTGTGACCAAATACTACCTAACAGCTGAGTACAGAAGTGCGTTCCTCAGACAGCTGAGAGACCTGATAGGTCAAGGCAACTCCAAGCTGTCCCATCCAGATCTGCAGGCTCCAAGGATCAAAAGAGATGAAGAGGATGTCAAGTCTCTTATTGACCTTATGGAAAATAATTGGCTTAATCCTATGGCCCTCAATGGCATTGATCTGGTTAGTCTCTCCACTGGCTCCATTGCTCCTCCTGATGTGACCAGGGATCTCTTGAGAGCCTCTGAGATAGGGGAAGAGGCCTACCAGGAATTCAGACAAACAAGGCTAGAAGAGGACCCACCATCTTTTAAATTCTTTGACAAGATGACCAAACAAGGCCTGAAAACATTCTCTGATATCAACACAAAAAGATCTCATGGAAAGAAAGGTCAGGATGTCATTCTAAAGGCTGATAGAAACCTGTTCAGTCACATGATCCTTGTGGCTGAAAGCAGGAAGGTTAATATGAGGGATGTCCTAGCTCACCCACTTGGCCCATTGCCATGGGCACTGGCCAATGCTGATGGTACTTTACGAAAAACCAACAAGGCTGCACTTGCCAGAGAACTTGAAAAGAATGTATCTCCAGCAGAACACATCCCAACACCATCTACCTGCATCATTGATGGGATGAGCCTTATTCAAAAAATGAATGGCGACAACAGAACCTTTTCAGAGGTGGCAAAGTCAGCATTGGTGTGGGTCCTCCAAGAAGGTGCACAAAGTGAGAGAATTGATGTTGTTTTTGATGTCTACAGCCAGACTTCTATCAAAGATGCTGAACGAGTCAACCGGGGTGCAGACACCACTCTCCAGCACAAGAACCTTGTAGGTGGACACTATGTAAGACAGTGGCGGAAATTCCTCTGCAGTTCCTCCAATAAGAGCAGTCTGATAAAATTTCTGGTGGAGGAGTGGAAACACCTACAGTATAGAAAATTGCTGCATGACAAAGTTCTGTTCATGACCTGTGAGGAAACCTGTTACAAGCTGACAAAGGAGAAGTGTGAGGAAGTAACAGAGTTGCACTCAACACACGAGGAAGCTGATACACGTTTACTCCTGCATGCATTGCATGCATCCAATGCAGGCTCAAAAGCAGTTATAATCACAGCTGAAGACACAGATGTCATGGTGCTCTGTCTTTCATTCCAGAAGTATATCACCTGTCCTATCTATCAGAAATGTGGGACACAAAATCGCACACGTTTTCTTGATATCACTAAACTGGTAGGCTCAATTGGATCAAGCGTGTGTGACAGCCTAATTGGTCTACACGCCTTCACAGGCTGTGACACAGTCAGTGCATTCGCTGGTCGAGGGAAGCTGTATGCTTTGAAGATGTTGAGAAAAGACCCCTCATGCCAAGAGACTTTCAGTCAACTGGGAAGGTCATGGGATGTAACTGACGATCTATTCCAGAAAATTCAGAAGTTTACCTGTTGCATGTATGTAGCTAATAGCAGCACTGGTAAAGTTAATGAACTGCGTTACCAACTGTTCTGCACAAAAAGGGGAGAAATTGAGTCTAGTCAGCTGCCACCATGTAGAGATTGTCTTTATATGCATGTTCAAAGGGCAAACTATCAAGCAGCAATCTGGAACCACTGTCTACAACCTTCTCCAATGGTGCCAAGCCCAACTTTACATGGATGGACTGTCAATGATGGCAAGTTAGCCATTCACTGGATGCGCTCCCCACCTGCACCTGATGTGGTCTTGGAGCTACTTTCATGCAAGTGTGTGCATTCATGCAAACTTCCAGATTGCACATGCCTGTCAAATGGACTGTCCTGCACAGATATGTGTAGATTGCAGTCCTGCAGCAACCAAAAAGAAGCCCATGATCCACAGCCTGAAGTTGAACTTGGGGAGTTAGATGAAACAAATGATGACCTGTGGGAGTGAATGTTCTGATATGATAAACATATTTTGATGTTTGCAGAGTACCTTTGAAGGCCTGACACATGTGAAATCTTCTGGTTTCTTGACAGTTTTATGTTGTTGTTGGGTATTTATAAAGATAAATGATTATTCTGTATTGAGTTGAAGACATGCATAAAATGAGATTTTAATCTCACTGAATCTGGTCTGCTTTCTTAGAATAACTGTCCAATCAGCCCCCCAGAATGACATAATATGGGTAAATTATATATTTCCTGAATCCTTAGAGTCGTGCCAGTCTTGCAATGTTTGTATTTTGTGTCTCTCATGCTTCCTGATGCCACAGGACTAAAAGACGAAAGATGATTTAGGCAGAAATGGCAGAAAAATGTGTGTGATAAAAGGTTTGAAGAGCTCCAGTGTCCTCTGTACTTGTCAAAAGTATTCGCAAAAGAGCTTGAATGAAAGCTCAGAGTGTCCTCTTTAAAATGATACCAAACATAATAATATAATCATTTAAATATGTCCTTAACAAGGGCCAATACCAAGTTATGCACCAGTGTCAAAAATGCATTTTTTCAATGGGCGAGGGTCTCTTTAACAGCTGATAACCATAATTTAGCTGTGACTTCAGAAGGGTTATCATACCAAAATGTTGACTACAGACATGTATCTTTTCAAAAAGTATAAGCAACCTTTGCCACCTTGAGTGGTACCGACATCTCATCTGGCCCATGGACTAAGTGACTTTTAACCCTCGAGAGTTTCATCATAATGTCACATCATTTTTTCACTGGTTTTTTGGCTAAAGGGCCGATGTGACATATATGTCACAATGATTTTTATCTGATTTGATTTTTTATCTGAAGTGCATTTGTTCAATACATGTGTTTACAACACGTTTATGTAATAAAGGATGTGTTATGTAGTCATTAGAATCCTTGACTGGTCAAATCTTACCTTTAGCAAGTCGATAGAGCCTTTTTAAAATTTGCTAGCTCTGCATCTGTAAACACAAAATCACCTACAAACAAACCAGCCTGTTTGACCCCAATGGTACAGTAAATCACTCATTAAGGAATATGACATGCAGTTTTTATTTAGTAAACAATGTTTAGCTTTTAATCTTAGTAAAACTGAGGGAAAATCGCTGCATATCAATTTACGATTAATGAATTCCTTGATAATTTGCATCCCTATTCTGACCTGGAAGATTGAGAAGATCGGACCAGTTGTATTTTGGAATATTTGAATGCTTTTTTGTGGAATACTTGATGCGGCCCAGCCTCACCCAGCCTCGACCCCCATCGCCCTCCCCCCCCCTTCCCGGGTAAGTTGAGTTTGAGACCCCTGCTGTAGATCTTTGTTTAAAAAAAAAAAAAAGAAGACATATGGTCTTCTTTTTTTTTTTTGGGCCTCGTTGGCGCCTCCGGCCGCCCGTGTGTCGAGCAAGCCGCCTCCTCCTACAGCCAATCGCGAGGCCGAGTGCTACCACGAATTGACCACGAATTGACCAATGACAGAGCTGCCCTCTACCACGATTCGCCAGCCCCCGCCCCTGGCAACGAGCTGGCCAATCACAGCTCGGACCACTGCTCGAGGCGGATGTGGCCCGGTCACGACGCTGTTGCTATGGCTTCGTCATTCCCTTTACTGAGCTACGTCGCCGTGGACGGCTATCAGGATAATTTACCCCAGTAACCGTCTGCAAGCTTAATTTCTACCGGAGACTCCGACGTGTCGGTGAGTGTCGTTGTGTACATGCTGGTATGTGATTGTAAAGCGCTACGTTTGTGTAGCAATGTATGTATGAACGTTAAATTCACAGTTACCGACGGCTCAGATGGAATAATTGATCATAGACTGGCCTCTGTGTTGTTTACACCTATAAAGCATTTGACTGGGAGAACGCTACATTTAGTGTGTTTTAGCAAACATTTCCATTTACAGCGTTAGCTTCGGCTAATCAGCTACAGACAAGCCTCTTGTTATTGTTAGCTTTAGTTAGCTCTCTCTTTGTCTTCAGTTAGCGTAACTTTCAATGGACTTTTATTACTGCAGTGTAGTGTAGTATTACTGTGTCATAGCATCACTGTATTGGTTTTCAATATCCTATGATCATGTAGTTGTTATAATTAAATTATTGTTTTGTGTTAAAGTGAGGAACTCTCTCTTAGTGTTCTGATAAACATTATGCTTCTCCTCCTTGTTCTTCTATTGTTGTTCTTTTATGACTAGTTACTGACAGACATGGATCCTGAAGCTGGTGGACTACACACCACCAAGGAAATACACTGGTACAGTTTCCTAATGTCTGGAAAAACTCATTTGTATTTAGGTTTAGTGCATATATTAGTACATGACATATGATTTGATGTGTTTGTTTGTGTGTATGATTTTCAGGAGAGCTTATGGGGTGGAGTATCTATATGACCAGGAGTTTGAGGACGTCACTGTCCCCTTGCTGGATGCTCCTCCACTCACTGGTACATCTGCCACAGCACCTCCACTCACTGCAGGCTTTATAATTGTGAATTATAAGACAGCTACTGTAATATCTGGTCATTATTTTTCAAACTAGCATGCACACTTATCTTTTATTGCTATATTTCACACTGCCTTAATTTTCCAGGTGTTTCATCGGGTCCCAAGGGCAGCCAGACCTGTTCGACTCCATTCAAGAAAACTCTACAAGTCCTTGCCTTGCTTCAATCATCTCTATGATTGTGACCTGGATGACTGAGACTCTTCATCAGCATACACCAGTGTGTTGTCAACAAAGCCGTGTGATGGCTGAGACCACCATCCACCTGCCTGAGGTGAACACAGCAATGCTGGCATGACGGTGAGTAAATCATGAAGTATGTGTACCATGTCAGCTGTATTTGTGGAATATATTGCTTCTGTAAAACTACTGTTTTGTTGTTGTTGTTTTTTTCAGGTACAACAAGCAGAGTCGGGCTCGGGAGACCGAGGTGCTTCAGCAAGCCATTGAGTCTCCAAAGCCATCCACCCTTCAGAGATAAGCTCTCGACCTTGGCTGCAGGGGACAACCTGCACAGCTTTACCCTGCCAGCCAATACAGCAGCATGGCCAGGTTTAAAAGGCAGCTGGTGTTTGGGGGAGACAGACCCCCATCTCTTCTCTGAATCTTGAGGCCAGCCCGGCATCTGCTTCACTGCAGCATCCTGCCACCAGCGCAGCATCTTTGCTGCAGTGTATATCAGTGTGTATATAGTGTAAATAAACACATTCTTTTGGTATCAGTTTCCCCCTCTGTGTAATTCAGTTAATAATAATGTTCAGGTAGTTGGGCATGTACAGCTTCATAGAATGATAGTAGATTGAACAACAGGTCTGCCAGACAGTATTGTTTGACCTCTGGAATGTGTGGATTCTTAAAACTGTGAATCTGCCTTTATCACAATTAAATGAGGCTATAAATGATACAAAAGCTTTTGTTCGGTTTTTACAGGATTTGTAAATACAGTCTGATTTCAGTGTTTGTAAATACCATTTGACTCCATAAAATACTTTGATAAAAAATGATGTTTATCCAAATATGAATTTAGACTAATATTAAGAGGCTTTATGAGCAGTAAAGACTGCAAATAAACTCCTACTGGTCCTTTACATGTGCTCAATGTGAGCAATATTCCCCCCAAAAAGTTACTGAAAATTAACATCTAAAAGGTTTTTTCCATTGTTCTTATATATTTGGGTTTGTGGGGGTTAAGCAAGAGTCTGGAGCCATTGATGAGCCTTATATTGCAGACAAGGTCGGTATACAAAAAAGGATGTTAAGAAAAATGCAGACTAACATATTACACCTTGTTATTAAGGATAAAATTATTTATACAATCCATATTAGCTAAATAGCAGATTGCATTTATTCCACTCAATGCATGCATGTGCAATTGGACTATTACAGCAAATGACACGTGAAATTTGTCACATACAAACGGTGTGCATCACTCTCCTTTCGCTTTGTTTTTAATTATAACATCACCTCGGTAAAATGTCATACAACGACCGATATGTTTCGCATAATTTCAGTGCAAAATATTAACGCGCGATTTGTGGCATCAACGTCAACACATGGGCGCTAGCCTTGGCGCAGTCGGCAGAGCATCAGACTTTTAATCTGAGGGTCCAGGGTTCAAGTCCCTGTTCAGGCAGAATCTTTGTGATCTGTATTCTGGCTCTAAAACAAGTGCCCCTTGTGAGGGTTGACAATTTAGTAGTCTTAGAGTAGCTTTAGAGTATTGGCACACTCTAAAACTGGCTACGCATTACATTTTTTTGTCTATCAAGGTAAAGATGAAGCCAAGGTCAAACAGAGGGGACAGAAGGGGGACAGCCTCAGGATCACATCTGTCATGGATCTGATGAGGTTTGAATTTCTTGGAAAAGGCTACCATCTTTACCTTGATAATTTTTATACCAGCCCACTACTATTCAACAAATTGGCACAAAATCACACAGTAGCTTGTGGAACTATTCGGACCAATCGAGAGGGTTTTCCAAAAACCACTACTAACGACCTGCCAAAGAAGCCTGAGCGGGGAGACATGAGGTGGATCTGTAAGGACAACCTCCTCTTTGTGCGATGGATGGACACAAAAATTGTAAATGTCTGCAGCAGCTTTCATAAGGCATATAGTGGAGCCACTGCACCTAGGCGAGTGAAGGGAGCAGATGGACAAGCCAAAAGTTTTGTTGATAATGCTGCCCCCCGCCACAGCCTCACCAACACATGCATGCCCATGTACAGAGGAAAAACTGGCACTCAGGACCGCAGGAAGTGTGTGGTCTGTGCAGCCAAAGAGAAGGAGAAGGCAAATTAGATGCCAGGCTACAAACTGAAGGACATGAAGACACCCATTTACTGCTCCAGTGTCCCTTTGTCTTGTTCCTGAGAGAAATTGTTTTCTTGAGTATCATGGGATGAGGCAGCTGAGGGAGGAATCACTGATGAATGATGATGCTTTTGTTTCTAGTCCTGTTCACCTTACTTGGATGTGCAATAGTTGTTTTCAGGAGTACAATTTGCACTAATGGTGTTATTTGGTGTATTTTTTGTTTTCTCAGTGCACATTGACATTGATCACTTTGTTCTTCTTCTACTACTACCTTCCCATCAGGGGTTGGCACAGCAGATTACTTGCTTCCATCTATTTTCTACATTTGTGTTGTACATCATTTTTTGAAAAAATGTATATGTTGATACTTTACAGGATGGGATATTTTGCATTATTGCACATTGACCTTTTTTGTTTTTGTTATTTGTTTTTTATTACTGTATATACACATACATAGTTGTTATAATAAAACTACTCTATTTATTTACAAAATCATACATTTTGATGTTTTTCTATTGATTTTATACTGTGCACAATGGTAGAAGTTGATGACGCACAAGGTAAAATAAATACTAAAAGCTCCAGTAGATGGCAATAGACTAGTGTAATGGATATAAGTTGTATTTTCCAGCCAGTTCCCATTGAAAAAGGTAAGTAACCCATTTGGCACAGTGGTGCCAAATTGTGCGTGAGTGTCCGCCTGGTGACATCCTTACTAAAACCTTTGTGAAGCGTTTAGTCTTTGTTCAAATTCTATCAAATTTGGTATATTTGTAGTCAAGGAATAGCTAAATGTGATCAATGGCATCTGTGTACATAGAATCATTGTTGGCTTATTTGGCATTCCTCTGTCAAATAAGAAAAAACTCGAGGATAGAAATGTTACATTTCTCATTTAGTTTATTCTAATTAACTCAGGCATACTAATAGACACAATATTTTGAACAATGCATTCTCTGAGGTCCCTAGATGTCCCTAGACACCAAGAACATGCATATGCACATTACATTATTGAGTCCTGTGAATTTGGTGCCTGTGTGTCAAAGTATTGCTGAGAAATTGCTGGAAATACGGTAAATCAGGTTTGGCTTTTCCACATTCAAGCCAGTGCCATTCAGACACAGAATGGCCAAACCTCCAAAATTGGCTCAGAACATTAGCTCTGGGCCCTGGACATGTGTGCCACTCAGTTAGCTACTTAGCTTTAGCAAGTGGCTAATGAGCTGGAACAAACTTTTTGTCACTCAGTGGTGGGAGTTGAACAACATAGTCAAATATCAGCCTGACATTCCTAGAAGAAGTGATTTTTTTCTTCATTGGAAGGAGGCCTGAGGTGTGTCACATGATTTCTGAGTTATTGCTGGAAATCATGTTTGGATACCTACAGGGTCTCTGTAGGACCCAGAGGACAGAGAGTCCCACAGTGCAGACAGGCCCCCCTCTCATGAAGCCCTGATATACAGGCTGGTGAGGGCAAAGACAGGATTCCCTCACTGCTGGGTAATGCTAGACTCCACACACACAATCCCAGCTTCACATACTACACATACTTCATCAGTCTAATCGTATGAACTGAAAGCTAGCCTTACTAATGCATCTCTCTCTCTTCTTTTCACAGACGATGTGGAGAAGGCCGCACCCAAAGATCCGGTGACAAGATACCGGTTCTTTGGGTACATGGCCGCCTTCCTGACATGCATATACGGGCACAGGACCGGGGTCCTCACCCGTATGCGGGTCAGGGAGGTGGAAAGGGCAGTGGGGGATGATAGTACGGGCTACCTCGTCAGTGTAAATTCAAGATGCCCGCAAAAGAGTTTACCATGAGTTTAAAGCCTCAGAAAGAACCAATGGTCTGTCTTTGTGTGTCTGCTCTTCTTGCAGGTCCTGGACCACAAAACATGCCGTAAATTCGGCCAGGCCTAGGTTTTTCTGGAGCCTGCCGAATTTCAGTGGTTCAGGCGCTGGCTGAGGCTCCGTGGCCGGGCGGTTGCCACAAACTCGTCGTTTTTTAACTCCCTCGGGAGGGGTGAAGCAAAAAACATGACAAAATATTACAAATATTACAAAAAATTGTGCCATATGCACCAACACAGATAAAATGGTGGCCAGGTAAAAAGGCAAAAATTACCCAAGTGCACAAAAAAGTCCCAAATGACGCCCGAGGGTTAAATATAATTTAATTGAGTTAGTTCATCTTAATCGTGTCAAATAGAGCTAAATTAAAGTACATTTGTTTATTAGTAATTAAGGTTATTTGTGTTTGTCCAACCTAAGGATATAATACAATTATTATTATAAAATTACCTTTAAATGAACCTACCACCCCTTAAGAAAAACATGACGGTTGAGGTCCTTTTATTTAAATGCAGCAGAAATAGAAACAGTAAGGTGCATAACATTCCTCCAGGACATAAACCTTTGCATTTCAATATACCAAATTAAGTTGGATGAAACCCCCACATTGCTGGGCTCCTGTCTTCAGAACGTGTAAGCTGCCCTCCTATAGGGTTAAAAAACACAAACACACAACACTCATGTTGATCCTGAGCATCACATAAACATGTGAATCTTTCATTAATATTGAAGTTCCTCCTTTGTTCTGGGAAACTTACAGAAGCTTCTTTGAGAAGTGGTTCAGCTGGGCCATGAACTTCAATGCAGCGGCTTTCTGGTGATCTGCAAGAAGTCATCATTCACCTTGAAAACAGTAGTAGTACAAACAGTATTGTTAGTTGTTACTCTCACACAGACTTGAATGGCTATAAAGAAATGTGAGTTTTCATTTTACATTCATTAATTTATTCATTAATTCAATAATCCATGTATTAAAGTACATCTGCATGCAGGCGGTCTGTGTATGGTGATAAGGTGCAGATGCATAAAAGTACCTGGTTCCAAACTGCACTCTGCACACATCCACATACAGCATCCTGTCAAATGCCGCTGAGTTCATCCAATGAGTTCTTTTTTATTTTATTTTTATCTATAGCGCCAGATCACAACAGAAGTCATTTAATGGTCCCTTACTATAGAACACATTTATACCTTTTCCTTTTACTAAACAAAGTCATTTCAGCACGTTTACAGGTCTCCCCTGCTCTGTGTCGTACGGCGCAGTTCCAGCCCGATGCACACCCAGCAGCACAGACACACATGCAGGGGAGCAGGCACCCACCAGCAGACAAAAAATATATAAAAAATAAAATAAAATAAAAAACAAACAGGAAAATGAAGAGAATTGTGGATTTCTGACAGGCAGACTTGTTGGCTAGTTTGTTCATAATTTGAATGAGTACTATCAGTACTTTTATCAGTATTTAAAATACTTTTTATGTAACTGTGTTCATTATACAAGGTCCAAACTCATTTTAAGATGATATGTATGTACAAAATGTACTGATGCGTACAAAAATATATGGAAGTGTGATGCGGTGCACCTAAATTTTGTGCCGGTGCACCTAAGAAAAAAAGTTAGGCGCACCAGTGCAACCAGTGCAAAAAGTTAGTCTAGAGCCCTGTCCTCCCCGCCGTCAAAGTCAGGCACCTCCACCTCCACCTCTGCCGGCACCGCCACACCCCCATTGGATGACGGCTGAGGCTGTAAAAGAAACATTAGATCAGAGCCTGGCATTTTCCTGCCGGTGACAGTGAAATTCTTGCTGGGGAACAATTTGTCTCAGTGGCTGAAGCAGAGGGTTGGCTCTTCAGGAGGCATGGCTCCACCTCCACCGGTGCCTGCACAGCCTCCAGATGTGCTAACTCTGCCTCCTGCTGCACCTGATCCCACCACCCCTCCTCTACCATATAATCTTCACCAGAGCTGGATGATGACTGAGGCTGTAAAAGAAACATTAGATCAGAGCCTGGCATTTTCCTGCTGGTGAAATTCTTGCTGGGGAACAACTTGCCTCAGTGGCTGGAGCAGAGGGTTTCTTCTTTTCCAGCCCCCTGCAGCTTTCTCTGTAGAGAGAGAAGATGAAGTGCATTGTATGTGAATACAATTTACGTAGAAGTGAAGCCATACTGTTACCCTTCACTCACCTCCAGCTGTGCCAGCTTCTCCCGAAGAGCCCGGTTTTTGGCCGCCAGCTCCCTGCACTTGGTGCAGGCCGTCCCCACTGGCACTGCACACAGCCAAGGGCTATATGATCCAGACCATTGATCAGGGTGCACTCCTGTGTGTTCTGTATGTGGTGGGCCTTCATTAGCTGCCTGGAGGCGTACCAGAAGGTCCCACCACATACAGGACATGTAAGCATCTGCTTAGGCTTTGTCATCTGAAAGAAAAAGGGGTTCAAGATTCATTCCGCATTAATATATCATATAGCATAGCATATAGCTGGTTGTACTTGATGCCTGTTGACGTCAAAGAAAAACTGGGAGAAAGGCTGCAATCTGAAATTAATGCAGCAATGCAGGTGGCCTAGATTGAATCCTTTGACTTTTTCTGCTACAGAAAAGTTTTTCAAATCTAATTTTACAGCTACAGATCCTGCAGAATCAAATCACTGAAGCTGTATAAAAGTACATGCATCAACACTGGTAATATGAGCTGTTTTGACCTGCACAGGGATCTATGCTAAGCTATTAGCATGAAGAAGAAACTAGCTTAACTTACAGTTGCTGGAGCTCTCTCAGAATGGTCTGCTCTCTCCCTCTGTCTGCAGCAGAATGAGCTGCTGCACTGTCTTTCCCTCCACCTGGCCCCTCCCTCTCCCCCGGCCAGATGTCCTGCCTGCCCCCTTTGAGAGGGGGGCCTGTCTGCACTGTGGGACTCTCTGTCCTCTGGGTCCTACAGAGACCCTGTAGGGATCCAAACATGATTTCCAGCACTAACTCAGCAATTCTGTGACACACCTCAGGCCTCCTTCCAGTGAAGAAAAAAATCACTTCTTCTAGGAATGTCAGGCTGATATTTGACTATGTTGTTCAACTCCCACCACTGAGTGACAAAATGTTTGTTCCAGCTCATTAGCCACTTGCTAAAGCTAAGTAGCTAACCGAGTGGCACACATGTCCAGGGCCCAGAGTTAATGTTCTGAGCCAATTTTGGAGGTTTGGCCATTCTGTGTCTGAATGGCACAGGTTTGAATGTGGAAAAGCCAAACCTGATTTACCGTATTTCCAGCAATTTCTCAGCAATACTTTGACACACAGGCACCAAATTCACAGGACTCAATCGCAGGAATATACATGTACATACAGTACAATATACATACAGCCTTATACATGTGTGCCAAGTTTGAAGGATTTTTTTAGGCCTGAATATCACCTAACTTGCTGCTGAGGATTTTTATGAGTCTGTGGTTGCCAGTGCCATTTTGTTATATATTCTGAAAAAATAGATGGAATTTGACACAGTTTGTTTCAGTGTGCTGGGTGTAATACTTTATCATGTGCCGCTTTTCGGTGGAGAAGGCGTCCAAAGCTTGCGGGTCGTTGTGCATGTGGGTCATAGCTATGGATCTTTACTCCAAAGAAAGAGAAAACGTGGTTAAAGCACAGGTCAGTCATAAAGGGTGCAGTTTATTATTACTGATACACATGCACATTTGCAATATTTCTTCACAGTCTGCTGTCTGTTCCTTTGTCACTTTGGCTATTCATCTGCCATGCACCGCTCTGTGTGACTGGTCTGCATACTCTTCTCCCGCTACCCTTACCTACGCAGTCAGAGCTGGATACAACCAAGAAAACACTAAGGGAAAAGCAACAACAACTTAAGGAGGTGGAGGATCAGATGAAGGACCTACAAAATGGCTCTGACACAGGCTCGACTGGACAGAGCAGGGAAACTGACTTGGGGGACTCTTGGGGACAGCAGATACGCTGGGAAAAAAATGTTGCAAATCTTGAGCAGGACATCAACAGTGTTGTGGGAAATGTATGCATTGCAACTGCCTGCATTGCCTACTATGGAGCCTTCACTTCCCACCATAGACAGCTGGTAGGTACAGTGTGATGGGATGGTTTAAAACCTTTAGGGCCTCTGTGATAAAGTGTGCAGCTGGTATGGCCAATGTGAGCCTGGTCTAGAGTTTTTTTTTTTTAGAAACATATTGTGAAGAAAGCAGAAACAGCTAATACCATATACCGTATTTTCACGACCATAAGGTGCACCGCATTATAAGGCGCAGTGTCAGTTACACGGTCTATTTCTGTCCTCAGCGCATACACAAGGCGCACCGTACTATAAGGCGCAGGTTACGCTAAAACATACCAGTACGTAAATTGTCGGGGTGAAAATCCCCTTGTTTCCTTCTGATCACCCCCTGAATTAGTTTGTAAGGAAGGAGCGGATAAATTCTGGTCTCAAAATTATAATTTATTAAACAATGAGGCAAATTCTGAGTCGCAGAGCTCTGGGTTGTTGCACACACAGAACCAAACAAGAACAACACAAGAACAGGACAACCAACAAGAACAAACAACCACACAGCAACAACGAACAACGCAACAACAACTGGACATGGAATTCACACATTGATATACCCCATGGGCGTTCCTGCCTGCCGGCCCACAGGGGCATCTACCGCCCCCCTGCAGACCCTGGTTCATACAGCAACTAGACCATTAGTGTTTACTGCCAAATAAGGTAAAACTTCAATTCCTCAAATCTCATAGGTTGTGAGTCCAATCTGGGGGTGACCATAAAACTGGGTACTCAGGAGAAAAACACATTCCTTTAGAATCTGGCTTTTATCAGGTCAAAGGTGCTGCTGTCCTTAGTCTGAATTTATGACCATCTCGTACCAACCGGAGCTCTCTCCAGAGAACAGAAAAACAACTGATCTCATCTGCCACAGCCTGAACTGCAGAAAACAACGTTGTATGACATACTATGAAATTACTTATTAATACATTCAGTATCCGCAAATTACTTTGATTTTCTATAAAATTTCCTAACACATAAACACTTATGAAAATCACATTATTAAGCGATAAACACATATAAACATGAATACTTATATATCTGAACACACTGCATGTTAACACCATGCAGAATAAATTCTTTCACCCAACAATTCCCTCTTTTGAGCTATTATAAGAGCTCACAACAAATCTTCCTCGTCGTCACCTGGCACGGGCACCTCTGCTGCCAGCAGAGGCATCTGATATGAAGGAGAATGAAAACCTGAATCCTGCTTTTCAATTGCTGACACAATTAACCTGTTACATAAACAGTGCACACAGGGAATATAACAACAACAACCACATGTAGTCAAAATACCCAAGAATGCTGCAAAAAAAGTGATTAGTGACATACCATACTACCGCCTTCCAGGGTCCCAGCACCCTAATCAGCCAGTCGTCCAGGGGGTTATCTATCCCTGAGTGCTCATGCAACATACTGGAAAGAGTTCTCAAACCTTCTAAAGCTTTAGTGACCTTACCGTCGGGAGCAGTGTTATTGGGAATGAAAGTACAACACATTTCATCAAACATAGCACATACACCTCCTTTCTCTGCCAATAACATATCCAAAGTCATCTGAAATCAAATCCCCATGCATCGTCTGGATATAATGGGGCAGGTTCAGTGCACAGGTGGGGCCTCGCTGATGCACAGGCAACACAACCTGACATATTTTGCTCCCTCACCTGTTTTACCATCCATCTGAACCAAATATTATCATCCTCATAACCAGTAGATAACGCTAATACATCGAACGGGGTGAGCTTATGGACTACAATGTCGGGTTAGGAGTCCCAACATTGGCCAGGCACTCCGGAAGATTTAACATAAGGGTTGTGGTCCAGGCCAGTAATTGATAACATAATGGGATTCTGCGTGCAGCTCCAATCTCTTTGTATATGGAAATACCCACTGAACAAGATCCGCCCGCCTGAGGTGGTTTTAGCTTTTTTAGGTGCCCAATTTGTGTGCTGCCACCCCAATCCACAAACATAGACGCCATACTGTCTCCACGACACATTATGTCCCCCGCAGTTGATTACTGCGCACAAATCAAAGATAAAAGAGAACTCTGAACCCTTATAGTAGTCTAACTCTATACCTCCCCTGTTTCTCACACATACATCTCCTCCTGTCCCTGGTGCTCTCCTCACCCTGCGTGTGCTGGGCCCTGGATTTGACTTACCATTGGATCCTGGAAAACTGACAAAATAATTATGTACACACAAAAATAAAGTCAAAGATACAACTACAGACATGAAAACACAAGCTCCCAACACCCTCCAGTTACCCCACAGTCCCATCTTGTCAGCTGGAGTCTTCTTGGTAACAGGACCTCAAACCTCTGCTCCTGAAACTTTAGACCTTCCTTTCGACAGCTGACCTTACTGATGACTGTGGTTCGTCTCCTGGTGGGGTGATGCGCTTAACTTCGCCTATCACCCTTAGTTGGAGTGATGCGCTTAACTTCGCCTATCACTCTTAGTCCCACGCTGATCCTGATGATTGCTCATGTATGTGTATTCACCGTCTCATCCTCTTCAACCAAGTAGGGTAGACTACCTACTGGTCACACTCCTGGTTTCAGGGGATTATTCTGCCCCTTTTATTTTATCCTCCTCCTGCTCCTTCTAATGTCGCTCAGCGTTCTCCCTGGTTCTGCACTGGCTCCAGTGATACCAGGTGTCTCCTTTGCCTTTCAGTCGCACCGCGTGGGAGGTGCGCTCCACCACCTGGTAAGGACCTGTCCACCTTGGCTCCGACCACTTTCTCTTTATCACCTTCAGGAGGACCCACTCAGCTGTGTGTGGCTCCTTCTGGACTCTCCATCTCTCCTTTCCCCTTTAATACAAATACTAACACCAAAGCTTTAAATTCATTATATTATGGTTTATATTAATACCATACTGCATACTTCTTCAGTCTCAGCCGGCCAGCTGGTCCAGGAAACTGTCGACCTGTAAGAAGCTCATAGGGTGTACATTATATGGCGTTATTAACAGAACATCAATACAATAGACAATACTTGAACCCATATAAATTTGGTCTGTGCACAGATTTTAGCCAATTTTTGTTTTAGGTTGTAGTTTCATCCTTTCCACTTTTCCCTGTGACTGTGGGTGATACACTGCACCATACCTATGTTTTAGGCCTAAAGTCTGCTCCACCTTTTCCAGGTCTACTCTTAAAATGAGATCCATTCTGGGAATCCATGCTGTGGAATGTAATAGTTAATCAAACAGTTTATCATCCGGTTTAAAACTCAAATACATTAATACTTGTCTCACCCTCTTTTTTCTGAAACAGAACACCATTCACAACTCCACCTGTTTCAGAAACATCAAGATAAAATGGGACTAAGTGATCTAGGAGAACCAGATCGTTATAGAAGTTGAGACAATGAAAGAGACAAGAGTACAGGAGGCACAAAACCTACATCAGTAAATGATGAAGACCAGATGTTATGTGGTAGTGTGGCTAACATCTCCTGAGCCTTATTATGCCTCTACTGTATGAATGGCAACCTAATAAGCTTTAAAGGATGAAGAATTCTAAACACCTATCCTCTGTGCCTATTCATTAGAAATAGCTTTACATTTCCTAACCATGGAGCCTAATTCTTTAATATTATGTGTGGTACAATTACTAAGCAAACAAGTGGCACACTATTATCTGCCATTTTGAGCCATTTAAAACTGTTCTGGTGTTAACTATACATCAGCAGCTACTCCCTCCTCAGTCACAAACAATTTATCTGCTGTGATGGACCAATGTAGTCCCTCTCATTAAGAGGTAGAACCTCTCCTGATAGAAGAGATCCTCACACCTGTCATAGAAGAGAATAACCTACAGGGATCAGTGGACAGCCTATAGGGTCAGAAAGACATTATCCAGGGTTTCCACAGCTGGAATAGACTGAGGAGACCGCCCCCTTAAGGAGACTCAGGTAAAAACGAGTCCAGCAGATATCTTCACAAGACATCTGTATCATAGTGGTTCTCATCAGCCACTGTCCAGCTACTCCAACACTCTGGGAGCATAAAAAGTCTGTCCAGTAAGAAAAGTCACTATTAATCCATCTGGGGAGCACATAATGGAGGTTCCAGTTTTGATCAACAAGTCTCCGCTCATCAAATTCACTGGTGATGAGCTGGGGCGAATGAAACAATGTCTGTGGTGCTGCTAACACAGTTTCACAAGTTCTGTGAATGGCAAAGGTTTCCCAAAAGAAGCCAACCGACGAAATGATTTGAGATGCCGGTGTGATCTTTGACAGCCATTTCCCTGGGGAGGATACCAGGGAGCCCCTTGTGGTCACTGACGGGGCTGCTTGTAGTGACAGTCTCTTTCCCAGTGGCCAGGTTTTCCACAATAGAAGCAGTCACCTCCACTCAAACCGCTGTATCCACCCTTTCCATGCCCCCCTCCCCCACGGCCACCCTCTTTTCCCCTCCAGTTACCTCCTCTATGATATTGACCCCACCCACCTTGATAGTGGGGGCGGGTGACCCAAGATGGGGTTAAATACATATCAAGATTTCCCACAACTGGGGACTGTGGCTGAGGTGGGGGAGCAGGCTGAGGCTGAACCACCCTCTGTGATGCAGGGGTGTATTTCTTCATTTTCCTCTGATATGCTGCTTCCTTTCTAGCTTGAGCTAACTGCAGCTTTAATAATTGTGTCTGCAGCCCTTTCATCTCCATGGTCTCTGTGTCTGTGTGTAGATTCATATGGTGTACAACATGTCTCTCCCAAGCAATAGAATCACTTCCTGGTAAATCAGGGTCATTTTTCAGGGCCTGCTGAAGCAACAGGGGAAGCCCCTCCTCTGTTGCCTGTCTGTACCAGTGCTGCTGGGCACCAGGTTGACTAGAGTTCACTCCTGTCTGTCTGTCTGTTACTCGCCCCCTCCCATCAGGGACAATCATGATGGGGTACATCCCAGGAAATGGGGTCTGAGGCGAAGCAGAAGCTACAGCAGAGGCTGGTGAATAGGGAGGCGGTATCTCCGCCCCCTGAGTTCCCTCGCTCTCTACTTCCTGTTTAATGTCAGTGGTACTACCAGACTCCTCACAATCATCATCTATGCAGCACAGATATGCCTGATATAGAATCTTACGTCTCTCCTCATCAGCCTGCACTGCCTCCTTCAACTCAACTGTCTCTAACACTAATAATCTAATAATCTCCTCCTTTCTCTCTCTCTCTAGTTTAACTCTATTCTCCACTGTTGCAATCACACTTTTTAGTGGCTTTTTATCATCTCCTTTCACTCCCTGCTCTGTCATTGCTGTACACACTGCTGCTTCCATCTCAGCTGCAGCCTTCTGTTGTCCCTCTGGTCCTGCCTGTCCGCAGCAATGGCTCAACATCTTACTCATCTGTTCATCAATTGTCTTCCACATAGACATGATTACCACTCACCAAATCCTTCTTGCGTACCTGCTGTATGTTAAAAATGTACCTTCTATATGTGCCTTATTCTATCCCTCACTGTGACTCTGGCAACAGAGTCACACACCTTCACTTAAACACACTTTCACACACACAGACACGCATTCAACCTACAAACACACACACATAGGCCTACACACACACACTCACTTCTCCGACGGCACGGAGTAAACACCTTTCCTCGACGGCGCGAGGTCAAAACAATTAAACACAATTTTCAATACATAAAACACAACTTAAACCATAGGCTATATATTTTCTTCTCTTTTCTCTTTTCTCGTGATCCTTTTTTTTGTCTTTATTATTTTGTGATCACTGTGACACTTTTCCTCTGTGTGACCCTTTTTTTTTATTTTTTAAGCTTTAGGCGGTCATCACTGTCGTTTCAGGGGTCATCAAATCCCACGGGCTTTCAACCGAGCTTTATCTATATTTGCGTCCAAATATAGCGGGGGATGCCACTCCCAATGACATAACGCTCATTCACGTTATTGTATTAACCCTTTTTTTATTCTTTTTATTTTTAATTGGTTAATATCTCTCTCAGTGTCACTTTTCCTTTTTCTCTTTTACTTCATCTCATTTTCTCTTTTACTTCATCTCATTTTCTCTTTTACTTCATCTCATTTTCTTTTACTTCATCTCATTTTCTTTTACTTCATCTCATTTTACTTCACTTATTAAGACTTACAATCTGCCTCTTACAATTTGAACTCTAAAACACCGTACCCATCCCAGTGACTACTTAATTTAGATTGTCCAATGTGCAGAATTATGATTAAACAGGTATCTGCTTACCTTGTTATTATTGGCCAGCCAGTAGTCACTCCGTCAGGCAAGATGTCATTTGACCCACACTCCTTCGAGTCCCTGTTCGGGCGCCAAATTGTCGGGGTGAAAATCCCCTTGTTTCCTTCTGATCACCCCCTGAATTAGTTTGTAAGGAAGGAGCGGATAAATTCTGGTCTCAAAATTATAATTTATTAAACAATGAGGCAAATTCTGAGTCGCAGAGCTCTGGGTTGTTGCACACACAGAACCAAACAAGAACAACACAAGAACAGGACAACCAACAAGAACAAACAACCACACAGCAACAACGAACAACGCAACAACAACTGGACATGGAATTCACACATTGATATACCCCATGGGCGTTCCTGCCTGCCGGCCCACAGGGGCATCTACCGCCCCCCTGCAGACCCTGGTTCATACAGCAACTAGACCATTAGTGTTTACTGCCAAATAAGGTAAAACTTCAATTCCTCAAATCTCATAGGTTGTGAGTCCAATCTGGGGGTGACCATAAAACTGGGTACTCAGGAGAAAAACACATTCCTTTAGAATCTGGCTTTTATCAGGTCAAAGGTGCTGCTGTCCTTAGTCTGAATTTATGACCATCTCGTACCAACCGGAGCTCTCTCCAGAGAACAGAAAAACAACTGATCTCATCTGCCACAGCCTGAACTGCAGAAAACAACGTTGTATGACATACTATGAAATTACTTATTAATACATTCAGTATCCGCAAATTACTTTGATTTTCTATAAAATTTCCTAACACATAAACACTTATGAAAATCACATTATTAAGCGATAAACACATATAAACATGAATACTTATATATCTGAACACACTGCATGTTAACACCATGCAGAATAAATTCTTTCACCCAACAAAATTCAGTAAAAACCAGCTGGATATCAGTGAGGAGCCGGTGCAGCCTCTCTCTCAACGGTGGCAGCGACAGAGAAACAGCGTGTGTGTTTCTATGGGCAGAGCAGTGGCTGCCGCTGAATGCCTGTTGTGATTCCAACTTTATCTTTACACTTTATTAATAAATAAAGACCATCTTCAGATATACGTTGTCCCGCATTTTAATCAGATGCACCACAGTGGTTCCTAATTCATCCTTACCAGTGGCTGACTGTACAGAACATTTATTACAACAATAAACAGGAAACAACTGCGCGAGTTCAAACCTGCCAGCTTCCCTCTCATCGCTGTCAGAGTCATAGTCACACACGTTGCCGGCTGGCTGTTCTGAAATTATTATTATTATTATTGTTCGGAAATTATGCCGGCTTTCACAAAAGCTCGGGCAACAGTCACTGCAGAAACATGAGTCCACGCATCCACAATCCATTCACATAACTGACATAACTTGCCCGGCGCTGCCTCCCAGTAAAGCTGTGCTCACTGTCGGCCATCCATCGCTCCTATGCCGCTTGCAACTTTACTTTGAACGCCCTGTTTGCTCCGATATCCAGCGGTTGGAGTTCTTTGTTAACCCTCCCGGGATTACGGCAAGCTATGAATTCATCTGCTTCGCCTGCATTTTTACACCAGCGGTAAGACGGCCGTACGCGGAGTCGCGGATCAGCAGCGAGGGTGATGCATGAAAAAAACCACCCGGTCTCTTTACATAAACATCCCTGAGCCACTCTCCCATTTTCTCCTCGTCTCCTCATTTCTCCTTAACAAAGACTCCTGCTGGAAACATTTCTTTAGGCAGAGTCTTTCTCTTCCATAGGCGGAAGTTTCTGTCCATTACCATCCAGTCCACCACTACAGTCCGTATTGATACCGTGCTGGTCCCCATTCTCTCCACAGTTTGGTTCACGGGGATGTCAAAAGTGAGGTGGACTTCATCCATGTTGGTGATGTGGCTGGGCTGGATGTTTTTGCTGGCAATGTTGTCACTGCATAACGCGGAAGCTGTAATCCGCTGGAAGTTGCTGCGCCAGTACCGTAGCATTCAGCTGATTGGTGAATTCACCAATCAGCTGAGGCTGAAATTGTTTATTGCTGAACCTGTGTGTTACGTAGTATCCATCGGATTGGTTCATCGCTGCTAGTGTACGTAGTGTACGTATGACGTACGGTTCAGCTGATTGGTGAATTGCTGCCAGCCTACGTAGTTTACGTACCACGTCCCCATGTCTGGTACTCAACCCATACACAAGGCGCACCGTATTATAAGGCGCAGGGCCGACTTTTGAGAAAATTTTAAACTTTTAGGTGCGCCTTATAGTCGTGAAAATACGGTACAATGTTATGCTTTAGTTAAGTTTATTGTGTTATCTTGAAAAGTGTTTAACACCAGGTTTAATTTGTCTTTAAGGTTATCAACCTAGGCGATTCTAGGCGGTTAAGTGATTCTAATCAAACCAAACCAAGCAATCACCATTGCCACTGCAACTTAATGTCATCATACCAACTTGCAATAAAAGGAAAAGAAGAGCTTTGAGTTGTCAGTTGAAAAGTGCCTTCACCAAACAAGCAAACTACCTGAGCTGGGCTGCTGGGAACATGACAAAGACTGAGCTACAAGAGGAGTTCAAAACACTTACCCTTCATGCCAGGAAAGTCAGTGAGTAATGATGACTACTGGACCGGACTGTTGGCGGACATCACAGAGGCTGAAGGGGTGGATAAAGAAGCTACGCTGAGCGCGCAGTTGCAGGCAGACCTGGGAAAGACAATGAAAGATTGTGAAACCAGACTGGAGGAAGTCAAAAGGACAGTCCAGCACAATCTCTGGTCCAAGTATGGAGAGGATGAGATTGAGTCTGCTCTCTCTAACTAGGGATGTGCTATTTGACAATAAATGATCGTGAAGGATTTGAATGTGTCAACGATCTGCCAGAACAGAAACATGAACCTGATTGGAGCGGACAGTTTGTTTGATCTGAACCAAGCGGCAACCTTCGGGGCTCAAAGTGGAAGCCCATGCGGAAGTGTCAAAACTTGTAATTCACGCTGCAACAGCTGGGGGTTGGCTCCAAAAGCGAGTAATTTCCCATATGCTGTGTCTCATTTCAGGGTCTGCATCCTTCGGAGTGCGCATTTTAAGGCCGCTTACGTCACAAAGCTGCGCGAAGGCTGTCCCAATTCGCCAAAAGTCGAAGGGTCCTCCAAATGCGTCCTCCTTTTGCCTGAATTTGGAGGATGCATCGCTACCATCCTTCGTGGCCTTAAATATCCCACAATGCTTTGCGGGCCTACTTTTTGTCCAATAGTACAATGACGGACCAAGCGAGCGGCACCGGCAGGAGTGCCGAATTCAAATTTAAATGTAAGTAAAGAGCAGTAGTTCCAGAGTTTTAAAATGCTAGTAGTGACAGCGGCATTAAAAAAATGAGTTTTATATTTACAAACATGACGTCCTGTTGATACGAGGCGCTGTAAACTAAACGTTTTGATTGGATGTTGTTTCTGGACTGTTTACTGTAGTATAGTATAAAGTATAGTTCACGTGAGGAGCAATATTATCGTTATTATATCAAACGGTCATTCTGCCTGTTGGCATTTTGTTGTAGGAGGAGCAGAGAGAAACAGAAGAAACCTGACAATTGATAACGGAGGAGATGAGACTGGAGAGAGAGGGAGAGAGAGAGGAGAGAGAGAGAGAGAGAGAGAGGGAGAGAAAGAGCGGACAGACCTCAGCTCATACAGAGGATGTTGGACAGCAGTGATTTTTATGTTCTGTGTTATTTAAATGTTACTTATTAAATTGTATATTAAATTGTTCTTGTCTCTGTGTTCTTAAACTCTTCTAACCTTGTTACATTATGTGTTTTCACCTATTTATAATTTAAGTAAACTTTTGAACAACTTCTCAGTGACCACAGTAAATCCTTTATTGTTCTGTTATGTACAATATTTACAAAGACACAGTTTGAACATTTCTAACTATTTACCAGTGGGCATTATGAAAATGTGCAGTTTATTATTTATAAAAGATCAGCAGAAAATACTATTCACAAAGAACATATATATAAATGTTTGGCTGAGCAGGAGTCCTTGGTGCTGCTGGACTGGATGATGCCACGGTGAAGACCTTGGAGTCCTCTGGCTGTGAGTGGGACATCATCTGGGGGAGGGGGGTGCCTGTCTCCTCTGTCCACCACATCGTCCATCAGGGTTTGCAGAGCTGACGATCGGCGGCTGCCATGTTACTAAAGATGTTTTTAAAAAGGGCAAAAATAAAAATAATAACTTCCACAGAGCGGCTTCCAACGCAGCTTAAAATATGAAAAGCTATAAAATATGTATCCTCACCCTCCAAAGGTGATGATGGTCAGTACACCTCCTCCAGGACAGACAGCTGGTCCTGCAGGGAGCCCCACTCTCCTCCACCCAGCAGTAATTCTCTGGTGCAGTGACAGACCTGATGCTTAATGACACATTAAAGCAGTGCTTTCAGGGTTATTTGCAGGGTTCTTACACATGTAGCTATTTAATTTAAAGTATTAAAATTACAAACAGACCCTGTATCAAGTCTTACAATTGAATAAAATATAAATTACATTTAATCATATTTGTCTATCTACTGGTTATATATCTAGCGTTTGCTCAGTAGCTGGTATATTAATTATGATCAATAATATGGTTAAACAGCAGCTTACTGTCACCTCCCCACTGCGCTCTCCCAGCCTGAAGAAAATGAGCCGTCACCGGTTTTGCTGCCGCTGGAGCCGCCTCTCCTCTTCCTCCAACAACAAATAAATATATTAAAAAATTCCAAATTTCTAAATCCACACTGTTGTCCCGCTTGTTGTGTAGTCCGTGTTGTGTCGCTGTCGCTGCTTTTGTTTTTCCCGGGGCAAAATTTATGACGTCGCGCCACAATCAGGAAGTGCTTTGAAGGCCAGACCGTCCCATTTACCAACGGTTGAGGATCCTCAGGAGGATCCTAAGGAGGACGCGGCCTCCGAAGGATGCAGACCCTGAATTGAGACACAGCTTAAAGCGTCTGGAGAATGTGGTAGAATTTATCTTTGGCCTCTGTTCCAGCTTGCAGGAACGTGTAGAGCTCCCTGACCTTGTCCTGGTTGGTGGGCTGAGCTCTGATCCGATCATATGCTTCCTGCTGGATGACCGAGCCCAAGAGCGGTCGATGGGGTCGATGTTGCTGAGTCTCTGGATCAGGTCGGCTCTGTGTTGTCTACCTCTGTGGTGCGTTCAGGAACCCCTGCCCTCTGTCCTGTGAGGACTGATGGGCTTCAGGGTGTATAGAACGCTGAGTGCCTGACATTTCCCAGTTTGGGATCAATCAAAGAATAAAGATCATCAGTCTATCAGCTGGTTTATGGTGTGTTCAAGAGGAACTGGTGCTGACCTTTGGACTCTGCCCTCTTTGTGAGGTCAGAGAGGTCAAAGGTCAGGTCAGTAAAACCCAAATACTCACACTGAGGTGTGTGTGGTGTACAGAGAGAAGACTGTACTCACGGTCAGTGGGCTTTGCCATCAGTCCAGCTGTGTCTTCAGCTGAAACAGAGAAGGAGACACCGTCAGTGACAGTGGCTGGACCTTCAAAGTTTGAACTAGCTGCAAGTGAAGTAGCTGTGAACAAGTGTAGAACCTGCAGAGTTATAGAGTTGTCTGAAGAGGTTTCACTGCTCCTCCAAGCAGCTTCATGTAGTTCTAACATGCCTCTCGTTTCAGGTGTCTTCTCTTCCTTGTGTCTCCTCTGCTGATCCCCTGCTGGCCCTAATGTGTCTCACCTGTGTCCTGTTGTTTCCTGCTCCTCGTGTGTTTTTCTTGCTGACATCTTTCAAATATAGTATCACAATAAATAATCTACAGAAATACATTTGAAAATAAATATTTATATATTTATTCTCATAATAAAGGCACAATTCAAGTCCATATTTTAGGAACTAATTAACATGTACTAATGTAATGTTTACTCATTAATTCAAACTCCTGAATAAAGATTACAGGCACTTTCTGAGTGCAAAACGTGACAAGCTCTTTAAGGAAATATCAAGCCACATTTATTTCAGTGTAGAAATGTGAGCTGTTTAGTTGGTGTTAGGTGTGTCAGTGTAATAAATGTCAGATTATGTTGAAACTTAACACAGTCTTGTTAGCTTCACATAATTTAGTTATTTTGATTGAACACAACTAAGTTCTGTGGAACTTGTTGACATAACTATATTAAGTAAATTGGACAACTTCATCTAAGGGGAACTATGCATGTCACACAGCCAAGTGCTGCCACCTGGTGTCAGGTGTAGGTATCAGGTTGGTGAGCGTTCAGTTTACTCAACAATGTTGTGTTGAATTGACTTAGTTGGTTTGTGTTGCTTCAACAAGTTTACATTTTAAGTTTAGGTTTTAAACCAAACACACAAATGTTAATGAAACTGCACATAATTACATTTATTTGATCCAACAATGCACTGAGATCACTTTCACTACCTGGGACTGTCAAACAGCAGGCCCAGGTATGAGGGTACAACACTGCACTTTTCACACTTTTATATGCCTGGGTCCAGTAGACCCAAACATCCTGTATATAATAGAAATGTGTGTGTGTGGGTCAATGAAAATGTGTTCAGATATATGTTCATCACAGTCAATGAGCCAGGGCCAGTGAGTCTCAGTTTAAAACAATAATTGGTTGGATCATTTTTCTGTTGATGAAAAATACAAAGGGTCCCACAGACAGTCAGAGTCAGTTTGACCTTTGACCTCATGCTCCTCATGTGCTCTAACATGCACTGTGAGGTGTGTGTCTTTCCTCATCAAGTCCAATCAGCATCATCAAACACAGCTGGACTCAGATGAAGGTTAGAACCATCTGAATCATATTTCACTTTTTGTGTTTTAATCTGCAGAAATGTTTTCTGTCAACATGGGGTGCTGTGTGTACAAAAAATAACTGAAATGATTTCAAATGGCTGCAGCTGTTTACGTGAGCAGATGCTGTGACTTAATGACTGGAATGTTTAATCATTTATTTCATTTCATCCCAAAAGGACCGGATCAGGACTGACCTCATGTTTTTAAAGACTAAAAGACTAAAATGAAATGACTAAAAAGACACCTGGCACCTGCTAGCACACACCTTCATACAAACACAACACTCCCCCCAACACTTACACCACTGAATACCACTGTCACTCTGGATTCTACCAGCAGATGGAGACAAAGTAAACATGGGTCAGAGTACAGAGAGTCTAGAAATAACGTCATGATAAACAGTGAAGAAGCATTTTACATTAAAGATTTCATATGATGTCTGAAACATTGGATTGTAACTTATCTATAAAACTATGTTTTTGTAGGATTCATAAAAAGTGCTTTTGGACTGTTTATAAGCAGGACCTCCATCTTTCTCCAAGCTTTAAAAACAGCTGAGAGTTTTCACAGATCCATGAAAACATGCAGCTCTCTGCTGCAGCTCATCACTTCTGGAAACACTTCATTTTAAGAGACGGCCTCATAATGCTGTTAGAAGTGTTCTTATGATTCCTGAACACCATCTGTGCATCATAACTCAATCTCTACAGCTGCATTGGATCTCTGCTTGTTAATCAGTGATGGATGATAACATGTTACTGCACAGGTTTCCACCATTTTATGGCTGCATTAAAGACTTTGAACCTGGCTGCTGCTCAGTAAAAGCTCCACCTACAGTTTAACATGAATGAGTGACACTGTGAGAATGTAAAAAGTCAAAAGTGTCTGACTGAACACATGATGCAGACACAGTGTTAACAGATGCTGCATTGTTCTACAAAGAGCAGTTTGATGACAGACTTTCTGTTTCATGCTGCCTGTGAACATTTTCAAACATCTGGAACATGTTTAATGACTGTATGAAGCAGCACAATCAAACACACACCAAACACAATCAAAAGTCACAGTAACACAACAACACTCATAAATAAACTGCTGTTTGTTACCTCCTGATGGAGAAAAGAATCTGGATGAAGCTGAGGAGTGAAGGTGACGTCCATCAGCAGGAAAACAGCAGAGAAAGAACAAACATGGAACTCACAGCAGCAGCTTTTCAACGCTCTGTTGATGCACAGAAAGGCTCAGCTCTCTGGATTCACACTCAAGGCTTCTTTAAGGAAACATGATGACAGTGTTCTGACCTTTGGAACAAAGAGCTCAGGTCAAACATTCACAGACTGAACCAGCACAGAGTTCTTATCAGTTACAGTTCCAGACCTTGATCTGACTGTAAGGAAGGAGAAACACACCTTCTTAATAAAGTTTGTTTCAGTGATTAAAGACTTTGAACCTGGCTGCTGCTCAGAGTGAGAACATTACTTGAAGCTGATGGGGAGCTGTGTCACTGCACAGTGTTCTAGTGAACAATGCTGTCTGAATGAAGAGACGTTCATGTAGTCATTATTATACTTAGGTTGAATGGTGGATTAAAAACAGACGGCATGCCAACACATTTTTATTCAAATATTAACCACCAGTTAGTTCTCCAGGCTTTACTGACACCTAGTGGAACTCATCAGTCCTGCCTCTACCAGCTTGCTGTTTTCTTATTCTCTGTAGACGTATCTTTACTCTCCCAACCACCTTCACTCATGGTCCCTCCATTCAGGGACGAAGGCTGTGTCCCAATTCAGGGTCTGCATCCTTCGGAGTGCGCATTTTAAGGCCGCTTACGTCACAAAGCTGCGCGAAGGCTGTCCCAATTCGCCAAAAGTCGAAGGGTCCTTCAAATGCGTCCTCCAAATGCGTCCTCCTTTTGCCTGAATTTGGAGGACGCATCGCTACCATCCTTCGTGGCCTTAAATATCCCACAATGCTTTGCGGGCCTACTTTTTGTCCAATAGTACGATGACGGACCAAGCGAGCGGCAGCGGCACCGGCAGGAGTGCCGAATTCACATTTAAATGTAAGTAAAGAGCAGTAGTTCGAGAGTTTTAAAATGCTAGTAGTGACAGTGGCATTAAAAAAATGAGTTTTATATTTACAAACATGACGTCCTGTTGATACGAGGCGCTGTAAACTAAACGTTTTGATTGAATGTTGTTTCTGGACTGTGTACTGTAGTACAGTATAAAGTATAGTTGTTGGAATCAATGTACATAAGTTATCCTACTTTTACTTCATTCTTTATGAGTTTATATGAGTTATATCTTACTCTTTATGTGTGCATAATGATTTAAGTATCTTACTGTGTGTAGTATCATTTACCCTGTTGATTTATGCTTCTATTTGAGTTAACCTAAATCACATGAGTGTTTAAGGTATGCTTACTTTAGTACCTTCACATAGAATGTTTATACCTTATATGGTAGAATGTTTAACCACTTTACAACAGACCAAGACTGGAAGAAAGAACAAAGGCCGAAGATGACACACACACACATTCACACAGAGGTTGTTCAAGGACATAGTAAAACGAAACTAAGATTTGTGATGCATGAACCCTTTGTCCCTTAGTAAACTATGTATTAGGGCGTTCCCAACTAATAAAAGGCTTGGAGAACCCAGAGCTGCTTCAGAGTGGCGTGGGAGATTGTAACTGGGCAGTCTCTGGTCACTCTCCTTGCAAGTAAAAAGATATCTAACTCTCTGTGTCTCTTTTGTGCAGGTTGTGTAATACAAATGTTTGGGGTTTGAACCTAACATTTTAATTGGTCCTTCGAGCCGGATTCCAAGATACCTGACGATCCCAGCGGACGAGGTGAGATCCAGAGAAAGACAGTGGCCACTGCTTGAGACCCTTTCCGGGACTGGTCCCTCCCTCGTGGGCTGGGGTCCGATGGTTGACGGAAAGTCCAGGAGACACAGACGAGTGTGAGTATAGATTTCCTTAAAAAGGGGGAATGTGTGAAAGACGCGCGCAGTAAAAGATAAGAAGTACAAGAGGATGGTGAAATCCTCTGTGTGTTGACAAGAGGATAGTGAAATCCTCTGTGTGTTGAAGAAGTGAAAAAGTGAATAAAACCCTGACAATTCTAGACTCTATCAGGTCAAGTAAAAAAGTCCGCAGGAGGGTAGACTCCCCTAGTTTAAAACGACTAGTTAAATTCTACGTAGGACAGCGGAACCTGTTTGGCAACTGTGTTAAAATTAAAAGTAAAAAGTGAAGTGCACGTTCGAACAAAAAGGTGTGAAAGTGAATGTGTGAATGGAAACATAATTACCACTAGGTAATTATATTTCATATAAAACAACAAGACTCAAATGGTAAGCCTTTGTGGATGCATGTAGGCAAGAAAACTCCACCTGAAAAGGTTGAAGTGAGTTTTACCACAAAAGGTTATTGATTGCCATCTTGTTGAAAGAAATCCAGTGATAGAATACAGCAGGTATTAAGACCCACTGGATCCAACATCTAGATCAAAATGGGGAAGGGGCAAAGCAAAACCCGACAAAAGTTAATTGATGAGTTAACTTGTAAAGATTGGAAAATAGTCCAAAAAGCAGATGAAGCCGCGATAGAACCGTTAGGTCATTGGATAAAAAAGTATAGTTTTAATGGTAAACTATCAACTACTAATGTAAAAGACCTACAACTCAAAATTAGGATCAAATGTAAAGATGATAAAAATAAATTGAAAAAAGAAGGTTATGAACACACGCAGGTCTGGATCAAAATAGCAGGACAGCGTGAAGAGGGATGAGAAAAAGAGAAAAGGGGCAGCAGGCAGTGACAGTGTAGGAGAGAAACAGACATTGATGTTTCACAGGAAGGAGGATGATGATTTTAGTGGGCCATATGCTGGGGTTAGACAGCTGTTGCAACAACAGGCTGAAGTCTCCGCTCCAGACACACACATAACAGGGGGGGCCACCAGGGGGGGCCGCCCAAATACACACCTCTTGTAAATGAAATTTCACGGCCCAGCTACGCACCTCCTGTATTTGAAACTCCACACACAATGCTAACCCGTTCAAAAGGCCGTGTAGGAGACTGGTCAAAAGGCTTAACAACCGGAATACAAAATATGTTTTCTCCGAAAGCAAAAATACCTGATTTCTCACAAGAGAGAGAAGACACAGATGTTTTCCCTCTAATAGAATTACCTAATCCACGCGCAGGCCAGGAGGGTGAGAGAGAGGTAATTAGAGTATTCAGAACTTGGACTCAAAGTGATGTTAAAAAAGCAGTTGAGGGGATTCCGCACCCTAAGGAGGATGTTGAGGAATGCATCACACAAATGGAAAATCTGCGACAATCATATCATTTAAATGGAGCAGAAGTTCAGCAAATTTGGATGACCTTAACAGGTCCTGACTGGTTTTATGTAAAAGGAAATTATTCCCCTACTGATGCACAAAACCAGATTCATCCTCCTGAGAGTGGGGAATTAAATGGAAATGTGAATCCGCTTTTAGATCGGATCAGAAACAGATATAGAAGGAGAGCAAATTACACTGAAATTGGAAGGTGTAAACAAAAGCCAGAGGAGCCGTTTGAGGAGTACAGAGTAAGGATGGAGAAAATTTTTAGAGCGCACAGTGGTCTAGAGATGAATGACGCTGATGATGGAGCTTATAAACAACAGCTAAAAAACGCTTTACACTCAGGCTCACTACCAGAGATTAGTGGGTGGGTAAGTCGTCATTATATAGGCATGAGCGGGGGAACACTCGCAGAGTATGTAAATCATGCCCTGCATGCGGAGAAAGTCATTAGCAGCAAAAAAGGAAAAAAGGAGTTGATTTTCTATCAGGAAGAAGAAGAGCCAGCTGTGTTTTATCAACAAGCCAGAGGTCGAGGTCGCGGACGCGGTAGGGCCAGAGGCAGAGGAGGTTTTAGGTCACGCTCAACTGATAACCCCAGAGCGTGCTGGTCATGCGGAAAGGAAGGCCACATAGCGAGAGATTGCAGAAGCAATCCCTCCCCCCACAGTCACGGGACAGCATGACTAGAACATACACAGTTAGAAGGAGAACCTGAGGGAGAGGAAGTGTTAAATCTAGAGGATTTGTTTTTTGAGGAAAAAATAAGGCCAGAGATCACTATAATGGTACAAGGCACTCCAGTTAAATTTCTTTGTGACACTGGAGCGTGCAGGACCACAATTAGAGAAAAGCTACCGCACCTTTCATTGGGCCCTAATTATTCTACTGTACGATCAGCACAAGGTGCTATTAAAATGGTTCAAGAAACAGAACCTATATGGCTTAGAGACCCGAAAGGAAAATCATGTCAGCTATCAATTTTGTGGCTGCCAGAATGTCCAGTAAATTTGCTTGGAAGAGATGCCTTAGTTTCTCTAGGCCTAGCCATTGTACCAACATCTGAAGGATTAAAAATGATCAGACAGAAACCAGATGAAGTATATGTAGTGCAAGGGACAGGGAAACCTAATTACTACTATACACTTGACGTCCCTAACAGGCCACCCATTTCTATGGGAGATTCTCTTATGAATGAAGGGAAAGGAGCGGTGAGGCAGGTTCAGGATCAAATGTCACCAAATGATTTGTATATCACCATGTGGTACACTGACCACGTTGATCCTAAGTATAAAGAACGTTTGGATAAAGTCACACCTGCTAAAGTGACAGTGACATACTTGTATTCTGATGGTATAGCAAATGCTGCAGCTGCAGTCACTGTACCAGATCAAGTTAAAACTTTGTACAGACAACACTGGAACCACATGCACATCTCTCTATGTAAACACACACATGCTAGATGGAGAGATCTCGGACAGCTAGTGAATAGAGGAGAGAAAGCTTGTGATTGGACAGCAACAGGTGTAAACACCTGGTATAGTGATTCAACTGAACTGACCAGAAAAGCATTATTCTGGACTGTAACTGTCCAAGCAGGAGTACATTTGGCTGAAACTGAAAAGTGATACATTTTCTTCACTGATGAGCAGGAAAATTTATTGAAACAAGTTCCCTCTGAACTATGGTCACAAGGACCCACGGATGTAGGACTAGTGAAACGAGCACAACCGGTAATAATCAGGCCCAAAACAGAACATCGTCCTAGAATAAAACAGTATCCTTTAAAGCCTGATGCAATGGAAGGAATAGAACCGGTAATTGAGGATTTAAAGAAAGCAGGTGTATTGATAGAATGCGCAGACTCCCCAGTGAACACGCCTATTTTTCCAGTGAAAAAGGCGCCTCCATCTACAGGGTGGAGGATGGTTCAGGATTTGATAGCAGTGAATAATGCAGTAATTCAGAGGTCTCCATGCGTAGCAGACCCACATACACTATTAAATTCACTGAATCCAAAAGCTAAATATTTTACTGTGATAGACATAAGCAATGCATTCTTTTCGGTACCAGTGCATAAAGATAGCCAATTCTGGTTTGCATTTACTTTCAAAGGGAAAAGATACACATACACCAGGTTGCCTCAAGGTTATTGTGAAAGTCCAACTATTTATTCACAAGTAATTGCTTCTAGTCTTTCCACTTTTGAACCTCCAAGCAAGAGTCAATTGCTTACTTATGTAGATGACATTCTCGTGGCGTCAGAAACAGAGGCAGGCTGTAAAACGGACACGATTGCATTGTTAAAACATTTGGCACAAGAGGGCCATAAAGTAAACAAAAGCAAACTACAGTTCTGTCAGGAAAGAGTAAAATATTTAGGACACCAGTTATGTACAGGGGGAGAACAATACTGGAGGAGAGAAAAGCTGCAATACTACAAGCACCCAAGCCACTAACAAAAAAGCAGATGATGTCATTTTTAGGTTTGACTAATTATTGCCGAAGTTGGGTGCCGAATTACGCAGAATTAACTGCACCATTACAGTCTTTGATGTATAAGGAAGAATTGAAAATGTCTGACAGCCTTAAGTGGACAATTGAAGCTGAAAATGCTCTGTGCAATTTAAAACAGGCCATGGTAAGCAGCTGCACATTGGCCTTACCAGACTACCAAAAGGAGTTTGTGCAAATGGTAGATTGTAAAGGATATTTCATGACCTCAGTTTTGACACAAATGCATGGAAATAAACTCAGGCCAATTGCCTACTACTCGACAAAGTTGGATGCTGTAGCATGTGCATTGCCTCATTGCGTGAGAGCAGTGATCGCTGCGTCATTAGCTGTAATTTCAAGTGCAGACATTGTACTTTTTCATCCGTTACTTTTAAAAGTCCCTCATGCTGTGTCTGCCCTATTATTGCAAACCAAAATGACTTTTCTCTCCCCGGCCAGACACCTATCCTGCATGTAAAAATAGAACGGTGCACAGCACTTAACCCGGCTACACTCGTGCCCACGGAAGGGGAGGGGGAGCCTCATGACTGCGAATCTCTATCAGAACAGACAGCTAAGAGCAGAGCAGACTTAAAGGACATTCCTTTACAGCAGGGACACACACTGTTTGTTGACGGTTCTTCTAAAAAGGATGATAAAGGAAAAACAAAGACAGGCTATGCTGTCGTAACACAAGATAAGGTTTTGAGAGCAGAGGCACTCCCTCAACATTTTTCTGCACAAGCAGCAGAATTAGTAGCTCTCACTGAAGCTTGTAAATTAATGAAAGACAAAATAGCAACAATTTACACTGACAGCCAATACGCATATGCAACAACTCATACATTTGCGCAACATTGGAAAAATAGAGGCATGATAACATCTACGGGAAAACCAGTAACACATGCAAAACTTCTCTCAGAACTGCTACAGGCTATACATTTGCCGAAACAATTAGCCATATGCAAATGTGCAGCACACACAAACGGGACTGATCCTATTTCTAGAGGAAATGCATTTGCAGACAAAACAGCAAAAGAAGCCGCGCAGGGTGAAATCCATGTTTTCAGTATGTCAGACACTAGCTTAAACCATGACATACTACGTGATATGCAACAACAATCACCCAACCAAGAGCTGGGACAGTGGAAACGAAAGGGGGCACAACTAAAAGAGGGAATATACACATGACCAGAAAATAAACCAATCCTACCAAAAAATCTATATAAATGGGCCGCTATATGGAGCCATGGGCAAACACATGTCTCCACAGGGGGGATGTTGAGTTTAGTGGCCAGAAAGTACACAACATATGGATTGAGTTTGGTAGCCAGAAAGTACACAACATATGGATTCAATTCCTATTCAAAAAATTTTTGCAGAGCATGTTTGATATGTGCAAAACATAATGCTCAAGGCAATTTGAGACCAAAAAGAGGACAGTTTCCAAAACCTAATTATCCGTTCCAGCACATACACATGGATTTCATAGAACTAAACAAAAGTGAAGGTAAAAAATACTGTTTAGTCATAATTGATTCTTTTTCAAAATGGATTGAACTATTTCCTACTAAAAACCCAGACGCACTAACGGTAGCGAAAGCTTTGTGTAAAGACATTATTCCTCGCTATGGGATTCCAGAAAAAATCTACAGTGATAATGGTTCTCATTTTGTAAATCAACTAATCTCTAACATAGGCAAAATGTTTTGTATAGATCTAAAACACCATTGTGCTTATCATCCACAGAGCGCAGGTTTGGTAGAGAGAATGAATGGAACAATAAAAAATAGACTTAAGAAATGTATGGAAGAGACAAACAGACCATGGACTAAATGCTTAGATTTAGTAAAGTTGTACATAAACATTACAAGTACAAATGGACTAACACCTTATGAAATTCTGTTTGGCAGACCTTACAGATTGCCTTTCTTTCAAAATGTGTGGGAAACTGATGACGAAAGTACTTTAGCTGACTACATGAGAAAAATGCTGGAGCAACGAAAAGAGGTGTTTAATCAGACCGATAACGATGATACATCCTCCGTGTTCCCACAGGATGACCAGCTAGTAGAGCCAGGAGACTGGGTCCTGATAAAAAGTATAAAGAAGAAACATTGGCATTCACCTAAGTGGGAAGGCCCGTATCGGGTACTTTTAACAACTGGCACAGCAGTGAAGGTTGCAGAAAGGAGTACTTGGGTTCATTTGTCTCATTGTAAGAAAATAATCAAACATGAGTAAAATAACTTTTATGATTATAGCGCATGCAGTTGCTGTCATCCTCTGTATTGTAGTGTTAGTGCTGTGGTATTTGGTGTAGATTAGTGACTTCTCAAAACAGGCACCTCCAGAGCAAAGGCCGACTACAAAGGGGGCCGTAACCATAGGTTGCTGTCGTCTCAAACTCGGTGAAGATTGTCCACCACTCTGGGCAGGTGATTTAGGAGGAGTCTTAGGAGTGTTGAAAAATGGTGTTGACCCCAGCACATAAGAGGATGGTAGCCGTAGCAGGAGTAATCGGACTCGTTGCTATAACTATAATCTTGTTATGGGAAAGATATGAGACACTATCAGCTAAGGAAAAGAGAGCAATCGATTTGTTCCTGTACACCCATGCTCAGAAAAATATCAGTAACCTGACTTCAACCCAGAAGTAGTTTTGTGTTACAACTCTGTAACTGTGAGCCAGACCATTGTTATTCCTAGCTCCGCCTTTCAGACTGCAGTTCATCGTTCACAGCCAAAAGACTATTTCCGACATACATAGACAGCATCGGAGTACCCAGGGGCGTCCCAGATGAGTATAAACTGGTAAACCAAGTTTCTGCAGGTTTTGAATCTGTTTTATGTTGGTGGTGCACTATTAATAAAAATGTAGACCGAATCAACTACATCCACTTTAATGTGCAGAAATTAGGAAACAAAACTGAAGAAGGTTTCTCCGCTATTCACGAGCAGCTTTCCGCTACCTCTTTAATGGCTTTCCAAAATCGTATTGCTGTTGATATGTTGTTGGCAGAGAAAGGTGGAGTCTGTTCCATCTTTGGGGACCAGTGCTGCACGTTCATTCCGAATAACACAGCAGCTGATGGCAGCCTTACCAGGGCTCTGGAAGGCTTAAAATCCCTTAACAGCAAGATGAAAGACCATTCTGGAGTGGACACATCGCTGTGGAACGGTTTTGGAGACATGTTTGGCAAGTATAAACAATTGGTGATGTCCATCATCATGTCTATTGCTGTATTTGCCGCTATTCTCACCTTATGTGGATGTTGTTGCATTCCCTGCATTAGAGCATTGTGCACTAGAATGATAACCACCGCCATAGCACCTGTTAGAGCAGAGATGCGGGAAGTGTATGCTCTGTTACCTTTTGTTGTAGAAACTCCACAGGAGGATGAGGATGACAATGACGAAGACATGGCTGTCTTCCTACCTGACTGAGATGATCCATCCCTCTGAGTGTACCATTTTATACTGCATGTATGAATTTGTGACCGAAAATCTTAACCAGAAGTGGTCATTAAAGGATGTAACATAAAGCAGTAAAAGTGAATAAACAGGAGGGAAATGTTGGAATCAATGTACATAAGTTATCCTACTTTTACTTCATTCTTTATGAGTTTATATGAGTTATATCTTACTCTTTATGTGTGCATAATGATTTAAGTATCTTACTGTGTGTAGTATCATTTACCCTGTTGATTTATGCTTCTATTTGAGTTAACCTAAATCACATGAGTGTTTAAGGTATGCTTACTTTAGTACCTTCACATAGAATGTTTATACCTTATATGGTAGAATGTTTAACCACTTTACAACAGACCAAGACTGGAAGAAAGAACAAAGGCCGAAGATGACACACACACACATTCACACAGAGGTTGTTCAAGGACATAGTAAAACGAAACTAAGATTTGTGATGCATGAACCCTTTGTCCCTTAGTAAACTATGTATTAGGGCGTTCCCAACTAATAAAAGGCTTGGAGAACCCAGAGCTGCTTCAGAGTGGCGTGGGAGATTGTAACTGGGCAGTCTCTGGTCACTCTCCTTGCAAGTAAAAAGATATCTAACTCTCTGTGTCTCTTTTGTGCAGGTTGTGTAATACAAATGTTTGGGGTTTGAACCTAACAATAGTTCACGTGAGGAGCAATATTATCGTTATTATATCAAACGGTCATTCTGCCTGTTGGCATTTTGTTGAAGGAGGAGCAGAGAGAAACAGAAGAAACCTGACAATTGATAACGGAGGAGATGAGGCTGGAGAGGGAGGGAGAGAGAGAGAGAGAGAGAGGGGGAGAGCAGAGAAAGAACGGACAGACCTCAGCTCATTGAGAGGATGGTGGACAGCAGTGATTTTATGTTCTGTGTTATTTAAATGTTACTTATTAAATTAAAGGATGATATTAAATCGTTCTTGTCTCTGTGTTCTTAAACTCTTCTAACCTTGTTACATTATGTGTTTCATCACCTATTTATAATTTAAGTAAACTTTTGAACAACTTCTCAGTGACCACAGTAAATCATTTATTGTGTGTGTGTTGTGTTATGTACAATATTTACAAAGACACAGTTTGAACATTTCTAACTATTTACCAGTGGGCATTATGAAAATGTACAGTTTATTATTTATAAAAGATCAGCAGAAAATACTATTCACAAAGAACATATATATAAATGTTTGGCTGAGCAGGAGTCCTTGGTGCTGCTGGACTGGATGATGCCACGGTGAAGACCTTGGAGTCCTCTGGCTGTGAGTGGGACATCATCTGGGGGAGGGGGGTGTCTGTCTCCTCTGTCCACCACATCGTCCATCAGGGTTTGCAGAGCGGACGATCGGCGGCTGCCATGTTACTGAAGATGTTTTTAAAAAGGGCAAAAATAAAAATAATAACTTCAACAGAGCGGCTTCCAAAGCAGCTTAAAATATGAAAAGCTATAAAATATGTATCCTCACCCTCCAAAGGTGATGATGGTCAGTACACCTCCTCCAGGACAGACAGCTGGTCCTGCAGGGAGCCCCACTCTCCTCCACCCAGCAGTAATTCTCTGGTGTAGTGACAGACCTGATGCTTAATGACACATTAAAGCAGTGGTTTCAGGGTTATTTGCAGGGTTCGTACACATTTAGCTATTTATTTAAAGTATTAAAATTACAAACAGACCCTGTATCAAGTCTTACAATTGAATCAAATATAAATTACATTTAATCATATTTGTCTATCTACTGGTTATATATCTAGCGTTTGCTCAGTAACCGGTATATTAATTATGATCAATAATATGGTTAAACAGCAGCTTACCGTCACCTCCCCACTGCGCTCTCCCAGCCTGAAGAAAATGAGCCGTCACAGGTTTTGCTGCTGCTGGAGCCGCCTCTCCCCTTCCTCCAACAACAAATAAATACATTAAAATATTCCAAATGTTTAAATCCACACTGTTGTCCCGTTTGTTGTCTAGTCCGTGTTGTGTCGCTGTCGCTGCTTTTGTTTTTCCCGGGGCAAAATTTATGACGTCGCGCCACAATCAGGAAGTGCTTTGAAGGCCAGACCGTCCCATTTACCAACGGTGGAGGATCCTCCGGAGGATCCTCAGGAGGACGCGGCCTCCTGAGACCGCGTAGGCTGCGTCCTCCGAAGGATGCAGACCCTGAATTGGGACACAGCCGTAGTGTCAGCTGTTACATTTTACAGTGTAGTGAATAGCTGAAACATTGATTTGTACCGTCAGTGAGGGGGCTGTTAGGGTACACATGTGTACGTGTTAACATCAGAACAATGCACGGTCTGGGTGCGTGTGTAAACCCCGCATCCTCACCTGATGTGGCCCTTGCGTTGTAGTTTTACATTCTACACACACACGAATAAATTTCACAACAATATCTTGGATGATAACGGCTACCTTAAAATTTAGGTCTAAATCACACATAGTTTTTATTTTTTGATCTGTAGATGTTTCACTGCTCCCCCAACCACCTTCACTCATGGTGCAAATCCTCCATTCAGGGACTGAGGCATCAGTTTCCTCAGACTTGAGGAGTGCTTACTTAACATAACTCATACTTTTTATGTCATCTGAACTGATATTTTATAGTACACCAAACTAATTATTTTGACTTAACTATACTGAGTTTACTGTCATGGCATGAGTAGTCTAAACGCAGCTTTTTCAGCTTTACTGACTGAAAATTAATGACATACTTTACTAAACATTTTGAGGCAATCGGTTACCAAACTTTTTTAAGTAATGTCAACTTACACTTCACAGTGTACATACAACAATATCTGACTCTGAGGAGCTTGTGAACCATTCTCCATTCTGTAGATGGAGCAGCCGTTTTAACAGGAAATAGAGGTGAATAAGCACACGGTCTAATAACAGCTGATACTAGGAAGGCTTTTATGGTCTAATGCCCTCAGCTGCTTCTGGCCTTATGGCATATAGTGTTATAGGTTGTGCAACTTTTCTAACCTCAGCATGTGCTGGTCCAGTGGACCACAGGTTTTCTAACTTCAGGACCTGTCTCCTCCTCAAAGGGAGGGAGTGAAAATTAGTCAAATCTGTCTTAATGGCTGTAGCCTTTGAATCAGAAATACTTTATGAATCCCAGGGGGAAACTGCTTACATGAAAGTACATATTTAGGTTGGGAGAGATAGAAGTCTCTAAAGGAATACTCAAGGTCTTTCCCGAGTGGCTCAGCCGTATTCACAAAGATTCTTAGAATTCCCTCTTATCTTAGCCTAAAAAATCTTAGAATGAACTCCTAGCTTACATGATTTAAGAACACTTGCAGAGGAAAGGAGCAGACTAAAACTTTGATCTTAGTGAGGAGGCGTGTTTGACCTCGTTGCTAAGTGTGACACATTGTTTTAGAAGATGTGGTTGCTAGACAGAAAAACATGAGAATACATTCCTAATATATAAGCAGCATTGATTAGAGTGTGACAGGATCCGTCTTCACAAAGATTATTGGTTTCCCTTAGTGGTGAAATTCTAAGAACATTCTTATAATTCTAGAGTTTCTAAGACTGTCCTCTTATATTTAAGCCTAAATCCTAGTAAAGATCAAAGTGATTCACAAGCCCTTAGAGGTTAAGAGTAGAGAGGCGGACTTTTAAGAGGCTTAAGTGTTCCTTAAACAGGAGGACAGAGAGTGAGCGATCTATTAAAACTAGGGATGTCCCGATCCGATCACGTGATCGGAAATCGAGACCGATTACGTGATTTCAGACTCGATCGGAATCAGACATTACCTCCCGATCAGGACTCGAATATATTTATTAGGACTCTCAAAGTGAATTCCTTCTGTGCAGGGTGGCTCTGTGTCCTGTAGTGTAGGGGTATGACAGCTGCTTTTGGCTCGAGAGATCCTGGTTCGAGACCTTGATGAGCTGCTGCGTGTGTGCAATCTCCTAGCGTGGCACTCTGGACATACACACATACTCGGTATCGGCAGATACTCAAAATCAAATGACTCGGAGGCAAAAAAACCTGATCGGGACATCCCCAATTAAAACGTTATGGATATGCATAGCATTGTAACTTTTTATATATATTTATTACATAGAAGACACCCTGAAAATAATCCATTAAGCTTTAAGGGAATACGTCATTAGTACATTTTGTTCAAAAACTGTGCATACAGCCATCAACTGCACGAGCAGATCCCCGTTTATGCATAGCAATCTCCCACCTCATCTTACGTTGCAGACATCGCTTTTCACACTCCTCACAAAACTGTGCACCTGTTCCTGAGATCGCTTGTAGGATGTTTTTCTCTTGTCAGCTGTGTGCAGACTGAACTTTGCTACTCTGTCCAGTTTAGTCTCTTTGTCCTTTCACCCGTTTCAGAAACATTTGGATATAACATCATTGACTCAAGCAAAACTCCCCAAAGGAACTTTTCCACACAGATGTTTCAGAACATTTTCCTCTTTGGCAAACATGGCTTCTTATCGATAAGATAAGATAAGATAAGATAAGATAAGATAAGATAAGATAAGATAAGATAAGATAAGATAAGATAAGATAAGATAAGATAAGATAAGATAAGATAAGATAAGATAAGACAAGACAAGACAAGACAAGACAAGACAAAACTTTATTAATCCCGAAGGAAATTCTTGTGCCAGAGGTATCAAGTTACATTAAATGCAGTTAAGTACAGAGTATAAGAGTATAAGTGTCACTATAATCCAAAATAAGAGTACAGTACGCAGTATGAGCACAATCTATGATACATGGATACAAATATGGAGATGTAAGGTGCTAAGTAAACATAAATATAGACCAGTGGAGGGAATGACAGTGATGCCTGACATAATTATCTAGCGCTTCTCCCTACAGAAAGGGGAGGAGTTATACAGTCTGATGGCCACTGGCAGGAAGGACCTCCTGTGGCGTTCTGTGCTGCTCCTCGGTAGTCTCAGTCTACCGCTGAATGTGCTCCTGTAGGACAGCAGTGTGTCGTGCAGGGGGTGAGACATGTTGTTACGAATACTGAGGAGTTTCCTCAGTATCCTCCTCTCCGTCACCTCCACCACAGACTCCAGCTCCACTCCCAGCACCGAGCCAGCCTTCCTAATGAGCTTGTTGAGTCTGTTGGTGTCGGCCGTCTTCATCCTGCTGCCCCAGCACACTACAGCGTAGAAGATGACGCTGGAGACCACCGAGTGGTAAAACATCTGCAGAATGGTCTGGCAGACGTTAAAGGACCTGAGTCTCCTCAGTAGATACAGGCGACTCTGTCCCTTCCTGTATATTGCCTCTGCGTTTGTGGACCAGTCCAGTTTGTGGTCAATGTGGACACCCAGGTATTTGTAGCTGTCCACAATGTCCACGTTGGTACCCTTGATGCTGACCGGGTTTGGGAGTGTCTGGTGCTTCCTGAAGTCCACCACCAGCTCTCTTGTCTTTGTGACATTCAGCTGCAGGTGGTTCTGTCAGCACCACTCCACAAAGCTGTCCACCACACTCATATACTCCGCCTCCCGACCTCTGCTGGTACAGCCCACAATGGCAGAATCATCCGAGAACTTCTGCAGGTGGCAGGACTGTGAGCAGTGTCTGAAGTCCGATGTATAGAGTGTGAACAGGAATGGAGACAGTACCGTGCCCTGGGGTGCCCCCGTGCTGCTCACTATCGTGTCCGAGACGGTGTTCCTCAGCCTCACAAATTGTGGTCGACCTGTAAGATAGTTAGTGATCCAGGTGACCAGTGGGGTCTCTACCTGCATGTCCAGGAGCTTCCTATTCAAAAGGGCAGGCTGCACGGTGTTAAACGCACTGGAAAAATCAAAGAACATGATTCTAACAGTGTTACCTGCCTCCTCCAAGTAGGTGTGTGCTCTGTGCAGCAGGTAGATGATGGCGTCCTCCACTCCAATACGGGGCTGGTAAGCAAACTGCAGGGGGTCCAGCGATGGTTCCACAACAGCACGCAGGTGTTTCAGGACCAGCCTCTCCAGAGACTTCATCACATGTGAAGTCAGAGCAACTGGTCTGTAGTCGCTGTGTGTGCTTGGATGTTTGGTCTTGGGCACAGGAACAAGGCATGTTGTCTTCCACAGGGCAGGGACAGTCATCAGGCTCAGACTCAGGGAGAAGATGTGCTGGAAGACCCCACACAGCTGTGTGGCGCAGTCCCTGAGTACTCTGGGGCTGAGTCCGTCCGGTCCTGCAGCTTTTCCCGGTCGTAGGCGACTGAACTCCCTCCTCACATCTTCTGTGGTGATGGTAACTGTGGACACAGAAGAGCAGAGAGAGAGATCTGATGGGGGAGGGTGGGGGGTTGTTAATGGAAGGTGGGGTAAGGGGGGCAGGGTGATGTTATTGATGGGAAGGTGAAACTGGTTAGTATGGTTAGGGGGAGGGGGAGGAGGAGGAGGTACATTGTTGTTATGGACAGGTGTTAATGGTGCATCACAGGGAGGGGGAGGGTGGTCAGGGAGTGGACTATCAAACCTGTTGAAAAACAGGTTCAGCTGGTTGGCCTCCTGCAGATCTCCATCCATCAGCTGGTCAGAGATCCTATTGTGGCCGGTGATGGTTCGCATGCCACTCCATACCTCCCTCAAGTTGTTCCGGGCAAGTTGGCTCTCCAGTTTCCTCCTGTAGCTCTCCTTGCCCTCTCCAATCTTCTCCCTCACCTCTGCCTGGGCCCTCCTCATCTCCTCTCTGTCTCCACTCAAGAAGGCTGTCTTCTTTCTGTTGAGTGATGCCTTGATGTCCTTTGTCACCCATGGTTTATTGTTTGGAAAGCAGCGTATTGACCTGGTGGGGATTAGAGAATCTGTGCAAAAATTAACATATTCTGTGATACAGTCTGTGAGTGTGTCTACATCCTCACCGTGGGTGTCACAGAACACATCCCAGTCAGTCACCTCAAAACATCCCTGCAGGGTCTCCAGGGCTTCCGGTGTCCACCTCCGTACAGTTTTGGTGGTCACCGGCTGCCGCTGTACTGCTGGTATATACTGGGGTTTGAGGTGGACTAGGCTATGGTCTGATCTGCCCAAGGGAGGGAGAGCTATGGAGCTGTATGCCTCTTTAACATTAGCATACAGTAAATCTAGAGTTTTATTTTCTCTTGTTTTGCAGTCCACAAACTGCTTGAAAATCTATGCATCCTTCATGTGACAAATAGCATTCAATTTTAAAAATAACTGAAACAGTTCCCTCATATTGTGCTAGATAAAGGCTTCTCACCTGTATGGGTTCTGATGTGAACAGTTAAATCGTTATTTTGACTAAAACATTTGCCACATGTTTGGTTTCAAAATGGTTTCTCACCTCTGGCTGGAGTCTATAGTAGTTGTCAGTAGGAGACAGGCCTTGATGGGTGGCCAGTCTATCACAGGGCTGCCACAGAAAGACAAAGACAATGAACCTAACATGCACATCTTGGAATGTTGGAGGACATGTCACATGACGCATCTGATGACTAAATATAAGAACAAGCACATAAAAAATTCTGAACTTCAAGGAAGCTAAAAGCAAATAAAACATCGATTTATGAGCTTCTGACCTTGAACTATAAACTGTAGCTGACCTACAACTGGTTATTATGAAAAATACACTGTTATAATATGAAGTTATGTATAAAGTTTACACACATGTAACAAATAACAAAACTGCTTTATAATGAATCTGTCACATATAATTCATGTTATTTAATCACTAATTAAAACAATCTGTTTTAATCTGTCAGATTTATGTATGAAATATGATTCAAGTCCTCATATTACATATTTGAAGTTATGTCTCAATATTTTACTATAATAGTCATGATAACAAAAATATTGATTTAACAGACACGGGCAGTATGTGTGGATATGTCAAATATTATACATTTCTGTCATTAAATATTATTGATGGACATGCTAGATAAAATATTTACCACATCACATTTAACACATTATGAAGAGTTATTATATATTATAATTATTACATATTGATGTCTATTTACCATCATTTACTTTAAAACCAAAATATGTATTTTTATATATTGTATAATTTTGATGAATATGAAACCTGTGTTAACATGTAAAACATATGAATGTTTTATCATCTTTTATCTTTTATATGTTTTTATATGCTTATTGTAGCACCACATCAGGTTTCTTTATTTTACATATTAATTTAAGTATTACTGATTAAAAATACTGAAATGATGAAACACTAAATAATTCTGCAGAAACAATAACTCAGATTAAACTGTATAAAAATAATAAAAATGTGATTCAGTAGAAACAGTCCACGAAGAAAGTGACTTTAAACAGCTTCAACATTTCAACAGTAAAAACAAATGTTAGTTCTTACCTGTTACTATCAGTTTAGTTCCAGGACCAAAGATCCTCAAACAGGCTCATACAACAACCTGCTGAGTGAAGCATCCAATCAGGAGGCAGGATTCTGTCAGAATTCCATGTTGCAGGAACGTCTGTGTAAAACAGAGACACTGAAAATCTCCATGTTTGTAAAAAGCACCACAGCGTCCTCATCATCAGCTTTTTCCTGCTGGTTCTAAACTTCCTCTGTTAACATGTGAAGCTCCGACTGGAAGACTCCCAGTCAGCGCCCCCTCTGGTCACATGGACTCATTCCTTCCTTTGTTGGGATCAAACATGCATTTGTGCAGCTTTCGATGCTTCAGAGCTCTTTGAGTGTGTTTGAGTCTGAGATGGAGGTGAAACATGAAGCTGATGTGGTTTTCTGTTCTCTGCTGATTTTTGTTCAGGCTGCTCCCATAATCTCTCACTGTGGGACCTTCCACTCCACCAACAGGAGCAGTAGGTGGCTGAATGATCCTCTTTAACTGTCTTGAGCTCCAGCTCCCAGCCCTTCTGTGCTTGTACAGCTGAGAAATCATCTTTCTGAGGATGACTGTAACCTCCATAGATGTCACCATTATCATTATCAATATAGAGAATCAGTCTGAATGTGTCTTTGTCTTTCTTCTGGTACCAGAATACAAAGCTGTCACTACACTGTTGAAGCCCTCCACAGCTGAAGGACACATGTCCACTGACTCTCCTGGTCAGTGAGGCATCGTCCTGGGTCAGATCTGCTGCCATGGAAACCAGCGCTGCAGAGACAGGTGGAGGTCAGTGTTTGTTACAGGTGCGGCTCGTCGGCGCCTGATTGGCTGGAAACACTGACCTGAACACAGCCAGCAGAGAGCAGCAGCCAGCAGGAGAAGCATGTTTCCTCTGGTGAACTCACAGAGAAGTGACGCTCTGATGCAGCTGAGGCCAAACGAGGACGAGCTGCTCAAAACTCCCATCAGCCCCTGCTGCCCTCAGATAAGACTGCTAAGTGCTGTGGTTTGTAACCACACCATGAAGGAGGAGCTTCAGATGAGACTGATCACTGCTAATAGAAAAGAAAAGAATTCTTATGAAGAGTTCAATAGTGCCATGATATCTGGTATTATCCTGTCACCACAGTTTGTTGTGTGTGTGTGTGTGTGTGTGTGTGGTGAGGAAGGCTGGAGAACAGGAGAGATGAGTGTTTGGACTAATTGGACTTATTAATGACTTTTTACAAAAGTCAATCTGGCCACTGGCTCAGTGGCCAGATTGCTGTCGTCTAGTGGAAATTATTTTCATTAGGCTCTGTGCTATCCACCGTAGTCCCAAGAAAAGGGGGACAAGCACATTTTCCAGATGGGACCTCATCTTGGAGGATTACCGTAAAGTAAGGCAGCTTATTCTGTGTAATGGGGCTATCATGCAGCAGACAAGTATGCAGCTGGTGGACATTAACCACACTACTCTGGTGCAGTGGCACAACAAGAGGGTGAAGAGGCAGGACAGTATGGTACTGATGCAGGGGCTGGACCTCCCCAGTCGTTTGTCTGTGGCAGCTGACCCTCTGCCCCATGCAAATGTGCCCCCAGCATCTGCACCCCCCCACCCTGGCCCAGCTCATCAGTACCACCTGCCTAGCAGCACTGTGGGCACAGCAAAGGTAAAGAGGAAGGTACCTGCTGCTGCAACTCCTGTGGCCGATAGGCCACGTTTCCAGCGCCAGCTCTTCCCTGCTCCATCCCCTTCCTTTGCCCCTCAGCTGGTGATGCTGGCTCCAGTGAGGTCTCAGGTGCCTGTGATCATTGCTGCCCCACAGGCCCTGGGTGTCAACCCCTTCGCAGCCTGTCCTCCTCCTGCCCCTGTGACTCCTGCTGCTCCTGCACGTACACTGCAGCGTAAAGTACTGCACAACACGTGTAAGAAGTGTGGACAGTACAGAACAGCAGAAACGGGGCACAGCCAGTACAAGGGGACAGTCTACTGCCCGAAAGTAGAGACTGTCCCAAAAGAGCAGTGGCTGGAGAACATGAAACAAAAAAAATAATATGAGAGAGGCATAGATAACCCGGACTCGGACAAATACTCTCAGCACTGTGCCAGACCTATTTTTGTAAATAATTGTAAATAATAATTTATTACTCTGTAAAATGCTTGTGACATCTATAAATAAAGTTTGGTAAAGTGAGTAATGTATTGTTTTCTGTGTGTTTTTGTGTTGAGATTAGAGTCTGTTAAGTGCTGTGTACATGAGAAGTCTTTGCTTAATGCTGTTGTGTGGGCGTGTAGAGGGCGATGATGGATCTCACCACACACCACAAATGCAGACATAAAAATATCAATATATTAGTAACGTAAGGTTAATAAATCGGCAAAATCGGTGTTAAAGTGATGTCCAGTTACACATTTTTTTAAATCAGTCCAAATCTAATGCATTAACATTTGGCGTTTGTGGGACTCGAACCGGGAACCTTGGGGTCGAAGCATAAATTAATATAAAAATGAAAAACAGGTTTAAAATCATTTATGTCCAAATAAAAATCATCTCTTCCCTTCTCTCACGTTTTTTCTCATTTTTCTCCTCTTCTTCCTTCTTTTTCCTCATTTTTTCCTTCTTTTTCCTCATTTTTTCCTTCTTTTTCCCTCTTCCCCCTTCTTCCCCCTTCTTCCCCCCCTTCTTTCCTTTCTTCCTCCCCCATGACAGACTATTGTTCCCCAGCTTTGGCGCAGTCGGTAGAGCATCAGACTTTTAATCTGAGGGTCCAGGGTTCAAGTCCCTGTTTGGGCAGAAAGATTGGTGCTCCTGTGTAGCAGCAAGTAGGAGGCTTGAGACAAAGGTGGAGGTGCAGTCTATATATTATGTGGTCCTGACAGCACACAAAAGAAAAACCAAAAAAAAAAAACATTCAAAATGGCTGCTGCCACACCTCTCCTTCTCCCTCCATTTTACACTTACCCCACCATACACCTCACACCAAATGCAACACATATGTACAATAAATACATGGAATTCCTTTTTATTAAAAGCTAAAAGCTGGTTTAAAACTCATAACTAAAATTGTCCTTCCCCCCCCCTGCACCTATTTCCTGAGTGGACTGGTCCGGAACCATAAATGCCTGCTTGTTCCAAGAGGGACTCTTTTGACTGTCACCCCTGGCCACAACAAAAGGTAAGAGCTCACACACCATCACACATTAGCACTTAAACATTCAATTCACATTAACCAACCCACAATCCGATCATTGTATAGTTAATTCAGCATCTGTTTCTTGTGTCTTACAGATAATACCTACAGCTAGTGATGGGTTTTCAAGGCTTTGTTGAAGCTTCAACACCTGATTCAAGAAAAAGGTTCATTACTCCAGGCTTCATTGACAAGTGCTCGAGTAGGACATCTAGTGGACCAGCTGTTAGAGGGAAATACATTGTCTGCGACTCTCCCTGTGTCCAACAACAGACACACGTCAGGCTCATATCATGGTCTGAACCAATCAGAGGCGGTGAAGGGCGGGACCCCGTGTGTGTGTGTACATTTGCAGTCAGGCCGAGTCTGCCGAAAATCCACAAGAAGAAGAAGAACGCGGACATATGCTGCGCAGAGCTGATGCTGTGTGATAAAGCTTGTTCCATACTCCACAAAAACAGAGAGATCTGTTCGTGTTCCCGAGGGGCTAAGAACAAGAACAAAGTTTGTTTCGGCCCAGACTTTTTGAAAGGTGTGTGCAGAACAGAGCCCTCTCACTGCAGCACGGAGCACGCACACAGACAGACAGACAGGGTTTAAAGACGTTTCGCTGCTGAACAGCAGAATCCGCAGTTCAGGTGAACATGCAGCGGAGGAGCAGGATTTGTTGCTACTATGCAGGTTTTGCTAATTTGCTGTTGACCTGAATGACGGATGATAACGAGCCGATAATGTTCAGGGAGGGGGCGTGACGTGCTCGTAGCTTTATAACAGACTGAACAGCAGGTCTGAGGCCAGTGTTATCTGACCTGTGTGGTTCATCCATGAAGGCTGAGTCACTGTGACTGACAGCAGTCAGCTGGTTTAAGGAGTTATAGAACATGGTTACATGACGAACGCCCATTTAAAAAGTATTGTTATTATCCTGCTATAGTGGACCATTGTCTGCCAGGATGATATCTGCATACAGCTAAAACTGTAACAGACAGAATGAAAAGTCTTTCAGCTGGAGCTCAGCTTTAGAAAGAGAGGAGACAGAGAGGAAGAGAGGAAGAGAGGTGAGGAAGATGAGAGAAGAGATACTGTAGCTGCATTAGAAACGTGTTGAAGAAAACTAAATATATATCTCAATCACAACTATTAAATAAATAAAGGTGTTTGTAATACAATAATAATTTTAATTCCCATTGGCAGATCTTATCTGTCCTTCAAGGAGTGCAGACGTGTTTCTGACTGCTCCCGCTCTGCTCTGCTCTGCTCTGCTCTCTTTTGTCCTGTCCTGTGATTTTTGTGACTTTTTTATTCCCTGAACACCCTGCTTTGCTATCCTTGGGATAATTTTTTTGACATGGAGCTAATAAATTGGTCGCTCAGTGCATTGGACAGCGTTTTCTCACAAAGGAAGACATCACCGGGAGAACCCCTCTGCCCTGAAGGGACATTCGCTGGTGGATATGTCCGTGATTCCTGGGAAACCTGGCGTCTGGTATGTCTCCAGCCACTGACCCTGGAAGATGTGGACGATCTATTCATCTATTGGACATTGATAGTAGGCATACTTCTGAATTGCGTGGGAGCTGTCCTGCTGTACCGAAAAGTTGGAAAAGCTGCTGCTGGCAAATTGGCACTACCGCTAAGCGTGGACACAAAACAAGACCCTGGGCTCATGGGACCTTGGAACTCGGAATTACATCAGAAGATGGACCGGATGGATAGGCTGATCTGCAACATCTCAGCCCGCTCCGGAGAGGGCTGGAAGCAGGTGGACAACATCGGAAGACAGTCCGACCAGTTGAGGATCTCAATGGAAGGAATATCTGTCAAGCTGGAAGAGATGTCGAAGGTTCTCCATGCACCTGCGAGGGACGAATGAGCACTGAGGCCGGACTGACCTATTGATCACTGATCTGGGCAAATTAATTACAGATCGAAAATTGTTGTTATGATTTTGGTTGATTTTCTGTCTGTCCCTCTCCCCTCCCTCCCTCTCCCGGCCCTGAAGTATAGCCCAGCAGCTGTGCTCCTATCTGTCTCCTGTGCAACTCCTATCTCCCGTCAAGGACAACTGGTGAACTGCCTGTAAACATCTCAGTCATACTATCGCACACACTTCTCATGGAACTGACGCACATACATTCCCCTCCCTACCCCTCCCTTCCTTCTCGTCTGCCTCCGTATCTGTTGTTTTCTCCCCCCATCCTCTATGTCTAAGAAAAAATCCCATCACGTTACCACGTGTACTGTAATCAAAGGTCAATGTCATTATGTGATTGTATTGTCTGTATGTACCGCAATCTGCAAATTTATTTTCGAGAGCCAAAAGGGCGCCTTGAACGGTTGCTCTGGTGCTTTTAGTGCACTGTTGCACTAGACACTAAGGCAAATTCCTAGTAATGTGTTTTTCACTTACATGGCAATAAACTCGATTCTGATTCTGATTCTGAGATAGATAAGTGAGGAGCGACAGCCAGAAAATACAGAGAGAAATCAAACAGAGTGCTGTATGAACTTTGACTCTTCATTATGGATTTCTGACAGGCAGACTTGTTGGTTAGTTTGTCCATAATTTGAATGAGTACTATCAGCATTAAAATATTTTTATATAACTGTTCATTATACAAGGTCCAAATTCATTTCAGGATGAGATGTGATTATTAAGCCTGTTCATATAGAATTTACTGATGTGTATGTGTGTGGGTGTTAAGATGCGGTGCACCTTCTTAGGTGCACCAGTGCAAACAGTGCAAAAAGTTAGTGTAGAGCCCTGCCCATACTAGGCACATGTCCAAAATTTTGATCATGATGTAATAAGTTCTTGTTCCCCTGAAAAAGACACAAACTCCCCTGAAAGCCTACTTTGAGACATTTAGGGGAGCTCTGAGATACTGTCGATTCTTGGGATTTTCTGTAGAGTCGGGTTCCTGAAATAAATATAGTAAAACATGCCAGTGTGTGTTTATTCGCTGTCTAATTACCACAATGCAGTTTGTTGCCAACCATGAGAGGCGGGTCTATGTTTTTAGCGTTACATTACCTCTTTAATTTCTCGGCTCACGCATTGAGAGCGAGACCCACACAACTCAACAGGCTCACACGGCACACATGGCTTCACCGCACATAAACTCCTATAAACGAGTCAAAGGCAGACTACTGTGCACTTCCAATAGCTGTCTGGACATTGCTTTTGAATTCTTGTTCAACATAATCATTTAATGAAACAAACTACTGAAACAGGCCTGGACAACAATGATGGTACCCAAGAAAAGATTGAAAATAATTTGACCATAGGGACATGTTAAACTAAGGTGTGTCTGCATAAGACTGAATCTTAACGAGGCTTAACGGCTATAAATCATGTTTATATACATATGCTAATATATTTTTAATATTAGAATAGTTTAATATGAATATATTTATAACGGTTTTAAGCCCTGTTAAATTATCAACCATTAACCTGTTAAGCTATAACTTAACCTGTGTTGTTTGCTGGCTATTTAACATATGTCTGTAACTGTCAGGGGTTGTGAGATGGCGGACACAAACGCAGACTTAGCCGGAGGTGAAAACAAACTCAGTTCCTTTAATATAGGCCAGGGTTCGGTACACAGGTGATCAGTCAACGTGGCAGAGGTATCCAAAAGGCAAAGGCAAAAAAGCAGTAGTCAAATCCAAAAAAACAAGTCACACACAAGAGAATCCAAAACTTACTCGAAAACACGTAGGAAAAAACACAAGAATCCAAAACTTACTCAAGAACACGTAGGGAAAAATCACAAGAGCAGAAAGGCTACTTGGACGGCTGTGTCGCATGGAAGCGCATCGAACGGCTCCCAGACGTTCCACTAGAAACCACAAGTCCGAACAAAAATCCAGGGAGCAAAAACTCAGTCTAATAAGGGTCCAGAAAACAAAAACTCAGAAAACTGGCTAGAGACCCAGCGTGATGAAGTCTGGGGGGGCTCAGAGAGCAAGGCCAGAGGCTGAGAAGGCCGAGATTTCCTAGGGTCGAGAGAAACTGCAGGGGAACACCAGAGACGAGGTTGCAGACCCTCCAGGGTCTGGGCGGAAGAACAACAGAGATAGAGACACGGCCCCTCCAGGGTCCAGGCGGAAAAACAACAGAGACAGAGACGCGGACCCACCAGGGTCCGGGCGGAAGACCACCAGCGATGGAGACGCGGACCCTCCAGGGTCCGGGCGGAAGACCACCAGCGAGGACGAGACGACGGACCCTCCTGGGTCCGGGCTGAACACCAGCGAGGAAGGCGAGACGACGGACCCTCCTGGGTCCGGGCTGAAGACCAGTGAGGAGGACGAGACGACGGACCCTCCTGGGTCCGGGCTGAAGACCAGCGAGGAAGGCGAGACGGACCCTCCTGGGTCCGGGCAGAAGACCGAGGAAGACGATGGGGCTGACCCACCAGGTCCAGGGCAGACGGTCAGCGGAGACGAGGAGGCCGACCCACCAGACGAGGAGGCTGACCCTCCAGGGTCAGGGCAGAAGGTTGGCGGAGACGAGGCTGTGGACCCTCCCGGGTCCGGGCAGAAGGTCAGCGGAGACGAGGCTGCGGACCCTCCAGGGTCCGGGCAGAACGCCGGCGAGGACGAGACAGAAGACCCTCCAGGGTCCAGACTGGATACCGGCGCTAGAGCAGAAGACCCTCCAGGGTCCAGACTGGAGACCGGCGCTGGAGCAGAAGACCCTCCAGGGTCCAGACTGGAAGCCAGAGCCGAAGACGAGGCAGAAGACCCTCCAGGGTCCAGACTGGAAGCCAGAACCGAAGACGAGGCAGAAGACCCTCCAGGGTCCAGACTGGAAGCCAGAACCGAAGACGAGGCAGAAGACCCTCCAGGGTCCAGACTGGAAGCCAGAGCAGGGGACCCTCCTGGGTCCCGACAGGAAACCAGAGCCGAGGACCCTCCGGGGTCCGGACAGGAAACCAGAGCCGAGGACCCTCCGGGGTCCGGACAGGAAACCAGAGCCGAGGACCCTCCGGGGTCCGGACAGGAAACCAGAGCCGAGGACCCTCCGGGGTCCGGACAGGAAACCAGAGCCGAGGACCCTCCGGGGTCCGGACAGGAAACCAGAGCGGTGGTCCACCGGGGTCAGGGCTGGAGACCAGAGGCGAGGGACCACCGGCGTCGGAACTGAAGACCAGAGGCGAAGGACCACCGGCGTCGGGACTGAAGACCAGAGGCGAAGGACCACCGGCGTCGGGACTGGGGCTCAGGAGCGATGGACCACCGGGGTCGGAACAGGGGCTCGGGAGCGGTGGACCACCGGGGTCGGAGCAGGGGCTCGGGAGCGGTGGACCACCGGGGTCGGAGCAGGGGCTCGGGAGCGGTGGACCACCGGGGTCGGAGCAGGGGCTCGGGAGCGGTGGACCACCTGGGTCGGGACAGGAAGCTGGGGACGGAACCCCACCAGGACTAGGACAGGAGACTGGGGACGGAACCCCATGAGGAGTGGAACTCGGGGACAGAACCCCACTAGGACTAGGATAGGAGACTGGGGACGGAACCCCACCAGGATCAGGACTGGGACCCGGAGCTGAGGGTTCATCAGGGCCTGGGCTGGAACCCAGGGTGGAAGACCCTCTAGAGTTCAGAAAGGACACTCCTACAGTCAGTGTCAATGCTGCAAATGTTCCAAGGTATAAAAAATCCACAAGCTCGGCGGATAAATCCTTGGAGGTGGCACCGAAACACCCACCCTCGGGTGGTGCAGGAGAAGACGACGTCTGGAGTCCGCCCTCTGACGGAGCGGGGAGGAGCGACGTCGTCTGGAGCCCTGCTGGCTCCGACGGAGCAGGGAGGAGCGACGTCGTCTGGAGTCCGCCTCCTGGCGGAACCGGAAGTGGCGACGTCGCCGGGGGCCCGCCTCCGGGCGGAACCGGAAGTGACGACGTCGCCGGGGGCCCGCCTCCGGGCGGAACCGGAAGTGGCGGCGTCGTCTGGAGCCCGCCCTCTGGCCGAGACGGGAGGAGCGACGCCGTCTGGAGGCCGCCCTCTGGCCGAGACGGGAGGAGCAACGTCGTCTGGAGCCCGGCCTCTGGCCGAGACGGGAGGAGCGACGCCGTCTGGAGGCCGCCCTCTGGCCGAGACGGGAGGAGCAACGTCGTCTGGAGCCCGCCCTCTGGCCGAGACGGGAGGAGCGACACCGTCTGGAGGCCGCCCTCTGGCCGAGACGGGAGGAGCGACGCCGTCTGGAGCCCGCCTCCGGGCGGAACCGGAAGTGGCGACGTCGTCGGGTGCCCGCCTCCGGGCGGAACCGGAAGTGGCGACGTCGTCGGGAGCCCGCCCTCTGTCCGAGACGGGAGGAGCGGCGCCGTCTGGAGCCCGCCCTCTGGCCGAGACGGGAGGAGCGGCGCCATCTGGAGCCCGCCTGGAGCCCGAAGTGGTGACGTCATCGGGAGCCCGCCCTCAGGCGGCACTGGGGAGAATGGCGTCAACTGGAGACTGGGAAACCAGGAGGGCAGAAAGGAGGCCACAGGAGCAGTGAACTCCTCCATTTCCTGGAACGCCCCGATGTAATGGATGTGGAGCCAAGGCTCTGCGTTCAGCGCTTGGTCCATGCCAGCTTTCAGTAGCTCTTTCCAGTTCCATAATTTTCCCAGTTGCTGAAGCAGGACAACCCTGCGGTTAACCATCCGCCACATCTCCTTCTCCTCTGTAGGCGGTGAGGTCAGGTTGTCCAACAGATTTAACTCGGCTTGAACAGTTTCCCTAAGCCGGTAAACCTGGCTCCAGAGGCGCACCATTTTAAAAGGTGCCCACTGAAGATTTTGGCTTTTAACAGCCGCTCCGACATCTTGCATGTCTGCTGCGTCCTCTTATGGCCAGTTCGTAATGTCAGGGGTTGTGAGATGGCGGACACAAACGCAGACTTAGCCGGAGGTGAAAACAAACTCAGTTCCTTTAATATAGGCCAGGGTTCGGTACACAGGTGATCAGTCAACGTGGCAGAGGTATCCAAAAGGCAAAGGCAAAAAAGCAGTAGTCAAATCCAAAAAAACAAGTCACACACAAGAGAATCCAAAACTTACTCGAAAACACGTAGGAAAAAACACAAGAATCCAAAACTTACTCGAGAACACGTAGGGAAAAATCACAAGAGCAGAAAGGCTACTTGGACGGCTGTGTCGCATGGAAGACTCACAAGACGAACTGGCAACAAGGGGCAGGAAACACACAGGCTTTATACACAGGAGGGCGGGAAGACAATTGGACACAGGTGAAGCACATTAGGGCGGAGCAGGTAATCACAGGTGGGGGAAGGGAGCACACATGAGGAAGGGGAAGTAAACAGAACTGAAACACAAGGGGAAGATCGAGTTTCAAAATAAAACAGGAAGTGACTAGTAAAACTAGAACTAATACAAAACTACAAAATAAAAGACCTGGCTGAAACCATGACAGTAACTACCTTAACTCAGATAAATGTGCTTAAATATAATCTAACATTACAATGCTAACAGTAACTTCATCTGTGAAATGTTTAACGATGAACATTAGCAAACCATAAACAGCAACTATAGGCTACTCACCTCACGTCGACAGGAGAAGTGACGCTGCTTAGCTGCTTTAGTCATGATGGTGTGACTGTGCCCTGGAAAGGTTTATATCATTAAAAAAATAAGAAAGCTTCATAATATATATTTATATTAAAGGTAGGGCAGGAGATCAGAATTTGGTATAATAATTTGATAATACACACCCCCCTCCTTCTCTCTGAGCCCACCCTGAAGCCACGCCTCCAAATCACATGGATGCGCAGTATGTGTTCACAGAAGACGACTGTGGTCGTAACATCATCATAACAAATATAAACAATGAATGTGGCAGTTATTGCAAGCTAGAGCTGCCAAGTGAAAATGTTAGTGTATGAAAACAGTGTGTAATACTATTTATATAATAATGAGTGCTGTGCTAACTAGCCACAGCAGTCGTGTAAAGCTAGTCACCATGTTAGCCATGATGCTACACCGTCTTTGCTTTGAATGCTCAGCACATTGTGATCCTGTGCAGTCAGTTTATGTTATGGTGATATCCACACCAAGTTTGTCTGATCATCAGAGAGAAGCTCAGAAAAACCAGTAAATGGAATCAAACCTGCTTCAAAATGCAGAAAGCTGCCGACCAGAGCCTGGTAGCATCATGTTAGCATCATGTTAGCAATCGTAGCCTGGTGAAAGCTGACAGCGTCACTAACATCTCCGCTCTTCTCGTACTGGCAAAACATTCATCTCAACAAGTAACTGAACGCTGGTTACGCAGTGATAAAAGATAACACATGTTGTAAAAACAAAAACTCACACATGATCAGCCTACCTGTCTGGAAGAACTGTGCCCACCACAGCATCACTTTGCAGCTGCTTCTGCTCCCTCAGTTGTTGCAACACTGTAAAAAGGGATTAAAGCAACTTACTTCTTCATCATTCCAATACTCACCTGTAAAGAAACAGTAAAGAAAACTGTCGCCTGGTCCGGCGCGGGGTGAACCTCCACAACCTGCAGCCTCTTCCTCGTGCTCCACCGGCGGTAGCAGCACCGGAGCCTGCTGCTGTCAGGGTGGCCCCCGTGAATGCTAGATCGCTAGCCAACAAGACTTTCATTCTAAAGGATTTCTTTACTAGAAATGAGTTGGACTTCCTCTGCATCACAGTGACCTGGATGTCTGTCGGTGAGTCGAGCACTCTGCGAACTTTTACCGTCCGACTGCACATTCTTCAACTCCCCTCGGACAACTGGCCGCGGGGGTTTACAAAGATAAACACATCTGTAAACAACTCACTCCGACATCGTCTTACTCCAGCTTTGAAGTCGATGCGTTCGAGCTTGGTCCGTCTCTCCCAGTGCTATGCGCTATTATTTACAGACCACCAAAATGTAGCAAAGACTTCTTGGGAGAATTCTCTGATTTCTTGGCTGAAATTATGCCAAATTACGACCGTGTTTTAATTCTTGGTGATTTTAATATTCATGTCTGCTGTCCGGATAAACCACTGACCAAAGACTTTTTAAATATCATTGACTCTTTTAATCTTGTACAGCGTGAAGTTGGTCCCACTCAAGAGCATGGACACACTCTGGACTTAGTTCTGACTCAGACTTAGGGGTGTACGATGGATCGTTTTCAGATCATATGCCTGTGGTCTTTGACTTTCTGCTTCCATGTCCTGTGGTCAAAAAGCTGTGCGCTCCTGCGCAGCGCCACCGTGTCGTTACGTCCTCCACTGCTTCTCAGTTCTCCGCTTCATTCAGTCAAACCTCCGCTGCTGATCCTTGTACCGCAGACGTAGAGGTACTCTTTTCCTGTTTTAATTCTAAATGCCTGTCCATCTTAGACTCTGTGACTCCGGTGAAAACTAGGCATCCAAAACCTAGTCCTGAGCCGTGGATGAATGACGTCACACGCTCAGCCAGGCGTGAAAGTAGAAGAGCAGAGAGAAAGTGGAAAAAGGACATGTTACAGGTGTCTTTTCAAATTTTAAGGGACAGCTGGCGCAACTATCAGAAAACTGTACAAAAAGAAAGAACTAAATATTTCTCTGACATTATTGCTTTCATCTGTGACACTCCCCGTGTTCTGTTTACAACCATCAACAATGTTATCATTGCTCCCAAAACAGCCTGCTTGGAAGCTTCAGATGATCTATGTGAGACATTTTTGCACTTTTTTTATTAGCAAGGTTGCGAGCACCAGAGCCCTCATACACCCCCCTTTATCTAACCCATCAAACCCGATCACTCCCCCTGCTGTATTAGACCAATTTGAGCCTGTTGGTCTGCATCTGTTAAAGAACATTGTTGGTCATATGAAGCCCTCTGGTTCCCCTAAGGATCTCCTTCCACCCTGTCTCTTTAAAGAGGTTTTTCCAACAGTATCCCTCCAGATGTGCTCAATATTATAAACAGCAGTCTGAGAAATGGTACGGTCCCTGATGGTTTTAAGCATGCCGTGGTGCAGCCTTTAATCAAGAAGCCTGGTCTTGACATTTCTGTCCTCTCAAAATTTAGGCCAATTTCAAAACTTCCTTTTATCTCAAAGATTTTAGAAAAAGTTGTTTTTAGTCAGTTGAATGTGTTTTTAGATGAACATAAAATCTTTGAGGTGTTCCAGTCAGGTTTTAAAACCCAGCACAGCACAGAAACTGCACTACTGAAGGTTTTTAATGATATTCTTTTAGCCACAGACTCTGGCCACTGTGTCATCCTGGTCCTGTTCGACCTCACTGTGGCCTTCGACACAGTGGACATGACATCCTCCTGTCTCGACTGAAAGACTGTGTGGGACTCCAGGGCAGAGCGTTACAGTGGTTTAGGTCATACTTGACGGGGAGAAGTTTTAATGTCCGTGTGGGGTCTGCTGAGTCCTCTGCTACCCCTCTCACCTGTGGAGTGGCCCAAGGCTCTATTCTGGCCCCACTCCTCTTCTCCCTATACTGCCTCCCTCTCGGGTCCATTCTCCGCAAACATGGTGTCTCTTTCCATTTTTATGTGGATGATTCACAAATTTACATGCCCTTAAAACGAAAGGAACCTTATTCTGTTCAACAACTCTTAGACTGTGTTGAGGAAATTAAATCCTGGCTGTCAGAAAATCTGCTACATTTTAATGACACTAAGACAGAGGTCACACTGTTTGGGCCCAGTGATGCCTCTGCTGCTGTTGTAGATTTGGGTGTCCTGAAAAGTCCACAGTGACAAATCTTGGCATGAAATCGGAGTCCAATCTGAAACTTGATGCTCAGATCAGTGCAGTTGTCAAAGCGAGGTTTTTTCAATTGAGACAACTGGCCCTAGCCAAACCGTTCCTTTCTCGGCATCACTTTGAGATTTTAATTCATGCTTTTATTACGAATCGGTTAGATTATTGCAACGCACTTTATTTTGGGCTCAGCCAGGCTTCACTTGGATGACTGCAGCTTGTACAGAATGCTGCTGCACGGCTTTTAACTGGGACTAAGAAACAAGAGCACATTACTCTGATTTTAAGTCATTGCACTGGCTCCTGATTCGTTTACTTATTGATTTTAAAATTCTCTTATTTGTTTTTAAATCCGTTCATGGTCTTGCCCCTCAGTGCATGTCGGACATGCTCCAGCTCTACTGCCCTGCTCGCTTTCTCAGGTCAGCTGACCAGTTTCTTTTGGTCGTCCCAAAAACGCAGTGAAAACTCAGGGGGGACCGTTCCTTCTCTGTCGCGGGTCCTAAACTGTGGAACGAACTGCCTCTGCACCTTAGACAGATGGATTCTTTTATCTGTTTTAAGCCATCACTTAAAACACATCTTTTTACTCTGGCTTTTAACTCTGTTTGAGTTGTTGACTTTTATTTGTTTTATTGTTCTTACTCCTGACTGGTGTTTTTTGTTGTATTGTTTTATATTCCTGTGCTTTATCAAATTAATATTTATTTTATTTCATTTTATTTTATTTTATTAGTCATTTATTCTACACTTGATAGGCTGTGCACAGCACTTTGGCTGACCTTGTTGTTTTTAAAAGTGCTCTATAAATAAAGATGGATTGGATTGAAGACTGAATAAGCTGTAGCATTCCAGAATAGACTGTATTTCAGAATAATAGGCAGAATTCCAGAATAACATTCAGTATTCTGGAACAGAAGTCAGCAAGACAGCATTCTGGAATGAAAAGCATTCCAGAATGAAAGAAAGCATTCCCAAAGGAAAGGCAGAAATCTAGAATGAGAGGCAGCATTCCGGAATAGACATCCATCCACCCATTCCAGAATGATAGGTAGGATTCCGGAATGGTAACAAAATTCTGGAATTAAACCCCTAACCCGGCAGCGGCCTGTGATGTCATCTGATTGGAGCCAGAGAATGACCCTCCTTAAGAGTAACAGTGGCAAGAAACAACAGGAGGAACCCCTGAAAGTTTTGTGTAATGTCTCAGCTGTTACCTTTAATATTATCATAACAGATTAAATCATTCAATTGACTTCAATTGGCAGTGTTTTAAATGATAACTTATTTCTCCTCCAACACTAGCATTCCTGTGGTCACCGGTTCAAATCCAAGCTGTGGTCCAAAGGAAAATCCTAAAAGTGTCAATTTGAGTTTCTGCATCCTGAAATACGTACATAAATTAGATATGTTCACAAAGTTTCCACAACTTTCCTTTCTTTTTTCATTTTTTCATCACTTCTGCTTTCCAGCAGTGGTGCATTGACAGGAGTGTGGATCCCACCAGCTGCCCCCTGCCTCTTCTGTTGTCTTTTCTCCAGCTGTTGCTGGATAGAGGCTTGGCTTTTAGTACAATTAAAGCCTACGCGGCTGTGGTGTCTGCCTGTCATGAGGGTTTTGGTGACAGAACAGTTTTTAGCCATCCTTTAACAAAGCGTTTTTTGAAGGGAGTGCGGAGACACAGGCCTGTGTCCCGCTCCTTTGCTCCTCAGTGGGATTTGGCGTTAGTTTTACGCGCACTAACCAGGGCGCCCTTTGAGCCCCTGGATACAGTTTCACTGAAGTTTGTGTCTATTAAAACTGCTTTGTTGTTGGCTTTAACATCTGCAAAGAGAGTCAGTGATTTATCTGCCCTCTCTGTGGCCCCCTCCTGCCTCAGGATTCAGGGGGATGGCAGTTCAGCTGTGTTGCGTCCTTATCCGACTTTTATACCTAAGAGCATCACTAGCTCTTTCAGATCCAGGGTGATAACATTGGATGGTTTTTTCCCTCCTCCTCACAGTTCTGATGAGGAGAGGACATCTCATCTTCTCTGTCCGGTGCGCGCGTTGTCCTGTTATGTGGCGCGCACAGCTGCTGTGCGCCGCACGCAGCGTCTGTTTGTGCATTACAGAGTTCAGTCTTTGTGGTTTCCTTTGTCTGCTCAGCGCCTGTCACACTGGCTGTGTGAGGCGATCTCACAGGCAAATCTGGCATCTGATGCTGTCCCTCCAGGGCCTCACTGGTTCCTATTTTTGGCTGAAGAAAAAGACGTTTTTTATTTGGGAGCCGATTGTCCGGTCTCAGTCCAAATTATACTCGAGGTGAGGCCCACGTAGTAGGTGGGCGGTGATTAAATCTTTCAGTGCTGCGCATGCGTGCGAAGGGATGAACCCATTAGCGATAGCCTTAAAGGGCGAAGCCTATACTCATAGAATCTGGGGTTACAATACGTAACCAACATCTTCTATTGGGTAAGTGAGTCGCTCTGTGGAGTAGTTTTCAGTTTGTTTGGGCCTTGTGTATGTTTCGCTCTGTTAGAGTAGGTTTTTGTTTGTTGTATAGTTCTGAAAATCCCTTGAGTTGGATAGTTTTGTGTTCTCCTTAGTTTGCCCTGTTCTAAACTGTTAATTGCCCAGCAGGGTTCCTGCTTGATTTTTCTTTTCACAACTTTTGTAGTTTTATTTTCTTGGTTACTGGATACAGACCAATAAACAGATGCAACTGGGTCATTAAAATGCTATTGTTTGTGAGTTTTACCCAGACCCACCCACTGAGGTCTGTAACCACATATAAACCATGTTTCCCCACCAAACTGAAGCTGCTTGGATGAGCAACGAAACATCTTCAAGAAAACTCTACAAGTCCAGACGCCTTGCTCTATTCTATTCTATTCTATTCTATTATGGTCCAGATGTAAAGTGGTCGTACTACCACAAAGTCTTAGCTGCATTTTTTCAGGTCTTTATGAACACACAAATCCAATCCACAATCCTGACTTTCAAATCAAGCACAGATGACCTGTGTTTGAGTCAACTATGAACGCTCGGCATCTTGTTCTCATCTCACCCAAACGCTGAAATCCTTAGGTCGCTGGTTCAAATCTGGCTCGAAGGAGAGACTTTTAACCCTCAAGAGTTTCATCATAATGTCACATCATTTTTTTCACCGATTTTTTGGCTAAAGGGCCGATGTGACATATATGTCACAATGATTTTTATCTGATTTTATTTTTTCAAGCGCATTTGTTCAATACATGTGTTTACAAAACGTTTATGTAATAAAGGATGTGTTATGTAGTCATTAGAATCCTTGACTGGTCAAATTTTACCTTTAGTAAGTAGATAGAGCCTTTTTAAAATTTGCTAGCTCTGCGTCTGTAAACACAAAATCACATACAAACAAACTATGGGATTAGAATCCTGCCATAATCTGAACCCGAAAAAAAAAGGTTTTGAAACCTTGAATAATTTTTGAGAAGATTCTAGGTTCGACTCCTGGCTAGCTCAACAAGTTTTCATTTAGGTTGTAATCTACAAGTCTGCAGTTCCATATAAGGAGAAATGTAGTGGAGTAGAAAGTACAGATAACAGCTGCAAAGGTGAAGTGACATTTTTAAAAGCTATGATTGCTATTTGCAAAAGTCTGTTTATATACATGTTTAAGTAATAGTAACTGATCCTGTATTTTGTGCTTGTCCTATTGCAGACTCATTCAATAAGGCCAAACATTTGGAAGGAAAATACATCAAAACTGGATGTGCAGTGACTGGCTCTCTCGCTCTCTCGCTCTCTCTCTGACATTTGGTTTACGCAGGTAGGAAAAACTCAATGTCCATTCTTAAACCTGACCTCAAAATGATTTTATTTTGTCCATGTTCAGGCAGACAACCAGACAAACTTTTTCCCTGCTGTCTCTCCTGTGCTGGTAAAAAAACATTTGCCCACCCAGGTGCATTCTGGTCTACCTGTGTCTAGTGCTTCCCTAAATAACCTTGGTGTCCCCTAGTGACGCTAAATAACAACAATAATATAAACTATACATCTCAAGGTTCCATTTTGGGCAGAATAATGCCCTGACATTTGGACAACAACCACATTAAAAGCACCTGTACACACATCCCGTGGATCAGGCTGGAAACGGCCAGGATGCAGTGGTGTCAAGTTCATTTGGGATCTCCTAGTGGCAAGGACAAAGAGGACAAAGCTGAGCACAGGACTTAAGAAGAGGAGGGACAACGAGACACAGGTGGAAAAAATTAGGGAGGAGCAGGTAATCACAGAGGCGGGAAACAGAAGGAAGGTAAGGAAGAGACACATACAAAAGAGGTCAGGGCAGGAAGGATAGTAATACAATCAGGAAATAAGAATAACAAAAGGCAGGCAAGAAAAACCACAAACAGAGAACAGAAGTGACATCCACAACAGTCCCAGGTTAAAAGCTGTGATGAAGCACTAATATTGTCCCAAACACAGCAGAACTTCATAGAATTTAATGGCATTTATTTGTCAAGGACAGCAGACTGTCTCTTATCACTATTATGCAATTTGCCCATTGTGGGACTAATAAAGGTTTCTTAATCTTAATAACCACTGATATGAAAAATATGTTGATGCTGTACATAAAGGCCTCCAATGAAAAATATGATGGTATGTGAAGCAGCTTTGAAGGAGTCAGATTCTCTTAAATTAAGCCCTTTTTGTCAGCACAACAATGTCATTATCATCTTTTTCTAACTTGATAGCAAACAGTTGTTTATTTACACAGCCAGCTGTTTTGGAACATCATTCATTTGGAGCTGTGTCTCTGTCCACCTGGTGAACGTAAGCCCAATATTCACTCTCCTTTGGCTCTATGGTTTTTTTGGTTTCTACATCTGCCTCTCTAGCTGCCAAATGCTCCATATGTTCACCCGGCAGTTGCCAATGCTGTCTGTCAGCTCCTGCTGTTTGCTGCTGAGTAGGTAAAGGAGGGAGTTTAGAGCCAAGTCTCTGAAAGCAGCCGCCTCCTGTGGTTCAACATAACACGGTGAAATCAGCAAGAGTAAATCAAAACTGTAAAGTCGTACACTGTTATTTTAAAAAATGTCTACCACAGCTGCTTGATGTGCGCGACCTTTAGGTAAAAAATAAACTTAGCCTGTCAAACTTTGAAAATTGTTTCATGATGTTCAATCAGATAACTGATCCGCACATAAATAGTAGTGTTTTAATGGTACACTCCTATATAAACAGAATAAAACAGATGATATACATTTACAGCCAGGTACTGTGACAGTATTGTTACATCACTTTATACATTTATTCATTCATTCATTCATATTATTACAAGATTTACAGAAATCACGAATCACGAGGGATGGTGTAGTCGGCCTTGTTGGGAAGACCAGAAAGCACACAGCAGCTCAGACCGCTCCGGCCGACGTCCATGTCGCAGGCCTGAGACCACTCATTCGTCTCACTGTCATAGTACTCAACATTAGAGGTGGTGGTGTTGAAGCCATTGAAGCCCCCGACAACAAAGAGCCGGTCCTCAACTACTTCGATGCCAAAGTCGCAGCGGGGGGTCATCATTGAGGACACGTTGTGCCAGGTGTTGGTGTGAGGGTTGTAGACCTCAGCGGTCTGCAGACAGGCTGTTCCATCGAAGCCACCAACCTTTGGAGTCAAAGATGAGAAGAAGATGCATCACTTATCAATTCAATTGTCACATAAAAAACTAGCTGCTTTAAAGCGCTGATGAAAGCTGGTCACACATTTCTTTCATGCACTTACTGCATAAACATGGTTGTTGTATGCAATGACTCCTAGTCCTCTACGCCGGCTGGTCATGGGAGAGATCAGGGTCCACTGGTTGGTCTCTGGGTTGTAGCACTCTGCTGTTTGCAGGAACTCATTCCCATCATATCCACCACATATGTAGATCTGAATACAAAAAGGGGGGGTGGGGGTGGACAATAAGAAATTGTCATTTTTGTTGGCTCAAACTGGCAGCAGTGTTTCGTAAACAGATCTTTCTGTTCTCTGGTATGTTCCATTGTGTTCCACCCACCTTGCCGTTGAGTGCTGTGCAGCTGGTGCTCCTCCTCTGCTCATGCATGGGTGCAGTTTGAAGCCACTGGTTGGTTTCTGGCTGGTAGAACTCAGCACTGCTGAGATGTGTGTGCCCATCATAGCCTCCCATGGCGTAGATGCACCCGTTCAGCACAGTCACGCTCACATTACCGCGTCGATAGTGCATCGGTGCCACCTCTTGCCATGTCTGTGTGCTCAGGTCAAACCTGCGCACACTATTGGTGGCTTTGAACACCTGGTCAAAGCCACCAACACAGTAGACATACCCACCGACGTAGGCTGCACCATGACAGGCGCGAGGAGGCTCAGAAAGGTTTGTTATGTTCATCCAGTGATTTGCACGGACGTCAAATGCCTCGATTACATTAGTTAGATCCATGCTGCTGTTCAAGCCTCCAATGGCCAATAGGATGGCAGAAGGCAGACGAGGCCGACCGAGGATTCTGTCTTTGCATTCGATGACCTCAGAGGCCATGGCCTGGCACCTCAAGTTGTCCGTCACCAGCTTATTGGACAGCACATGACTCTGTATGTACTCTGTAGGCATCATGCTCAGCCTGACCTACAACAATACAGAGAATAAAGAGGATATAATTTAACAGTCTGTGTCAGAATAAATAAAAACACATAAAAAAATCATGGTTCCTAATAAAGAACATCACAATAAATACAACAAGTAAAACAATAAAATAATGGTCAGTTATTTGAAATGCTTTTAGCAACCGGAACAAAGGAGGTCTTCATTCTCTTTGTTCTACATCGTGGCAGTCAGTCAGATGGACTGAGCCCTCTTTGAAGTCTTATCTTTAATATATTTTTTCATTCCTCTCATTACTCTCCTCCTTTCATCTGTCATAGTATCATTATCAGCTTATTGATTGTCTGAGTTGCATTAACCTGCACACAAAGCTTATGCAAATAGCCAGCATTACATGTATATGTTCCTTATTAGTTTATGTACTTGTACTAATAATAATAAATGATTATAAATGCTTGTGCCAGCGCCCAGCTTTAACAGGAGGTTTAGTAAGTTTTGGTTGGTTGTCTTATATTTTCATTTCTTGCTCTTTCATGGGTAGGTTGTAGGGGTGGGACGGTTAAGAAAAAAATTCCAAACCTTTCAGTACACGTGTTTCGGTTCGGGGCGCGTGTTCTGTTTGGTTCTGGACATGCGCATCAAGTAATGCAGGGAGGTGTTTTTACTAGGGATGTCCCGATCAAGTTTTTTGGCCCTCGAGTCCAAGTCTGAGTCATTTGTTTTTGAGTATCTGATCCTCAATGCACTCACAGCCGGTCAGTCTGTCTGTAGCTTCACGCAGCAGGTTCAGCTGCAGGCAGAGCAGAGAGACCCACAGCACTCTGGGTCCGACCGTGTGCAAAACTGGGAAGGTCCCATGCTCACAGAGCGGGATGTAAATAGCATATTTCAATAGCAAAAATAAAATAAAAACACGGACATCAGTAACTTTAGCTTAACCTAGCGTAGTCATAGAGTTCAGTCTATCCTACTAGCATGTAACGAGCAATGGTGCATGCGTCTGTCACACATCGGACCTCTGTGCGCAGACAGCGGCGCAGAGAGAAATGACATGCTGCCATGCAAATAAGACAAATAACATGACATAACATGTTCAGTTTGTTTAATAAAGGAACAAGGTGTAGACTTGTTCTATAGGAAAGTTCTTTTAAATGACTTCTGTTATGATCTGGTGCTATATAGAAATTAAAAAGAAATAAAATTGACTAAAATTGACCTAATATAATGATGGGAAAACACTGAACTGATTCTTAAATATTTTGAATGTTGGATAAATAGGCTGTATTTTGTGCTCATCTGGTATTTCCAGAGTGTTAAAAGTAGAAAAAACCTCAACAATGTGAACCGAACCGAAAACCATGACCTCAGAACCATGAAACGAACCGAACCCACAAATGCTTGGTAAGGTTTTGGAAAAGATGATGATTTGCATAAATTCTCCTCCATTTTCAGAGTCACCCAGAAGAACAGCATGCACATGAGCACAATGCGTCACTCAGGTAGTTTGTGTTGCTTTCTATTATCACTCATCAGGATAGATGATATTGCACCTTCTGGCCTATAAAATGGTAAAGGATGGCTGTACTGGCCATCATCATGACATGAAGCACATCTAATAACTGATAACCCTCTATTGGGCTGAGGTTGGCTTCAGTCACTGTCTTGAAATAGATTAACCTATAAAGTGAAAATTATAATGTATAATATAAAGTACCTCTGACAAGAGAAGATCTGCGTATCCTTCTCGTTCCTGAGGTTCATGTGTGATCCACCGAATGATGGCCTCAAACACAGCTGCCTCCTGTCTCACATTGAGGTTGTCATAGCTGATGATGTCACTGACATCCTGGGCCGAGAGCTGCAGGAACTCTTCACTGAAAGCCAGTTCCTCAAAGTGACTGAGGACATAGTGGAAAGCCTTGAGGTGCAGTTCAGGGGCGTGGTAGGTTTTTGTGAACTGCCAGATGCCGATGCAGTTGTCTGGGCAGAGTGTCTTTTCAAAAAAGTTGCAGCATATTTGCACCAGCTTCACTATAAGAGGTAATCAGCTGCCATGAAAAGCCTCCGTGTATTGGACTCTGTCACGTTAACAGAGCCGGTGTATGCAAACTCAATGATGAGCTCCATCATGTCTGAGGATAGGTCAGGAATAATGTAGACTTTCTTGTCAGGTTCAGACCAGCGTGTGAAGAGAGCTCTGAAAGACACAGAAAATGTTCCACAACATTATACACCACTTTGATGCATTTCAGTTTTTAAAACAGATACTAAAATGAGTCACTAAGTCACTGGTGGATTTACGGGTAACTTTATTCAACAGTCTAGTTAAAGGTCTAAATCTGATTGCTGTAACATTATCTAATTCACTTATGACTTCTAAACTATACATCAAGTTTAAGTTTAAGATAAAATAAGTTTGAGCCTATAGAGGGAGAAATCACTAACAACACACAACACAAACACAAACAAGATTGCAGTGAATAATCTCCAACACTCACATCATGAACTACAACAAATCCTTGTTTTTCTCTCCCTATGTAAAGGTTACTAACACATTCATTTAAAATTGAGATAATCCGTTCACCTGAAGTAAGGGCTGCAGTTCGCCAAGATGACTTTGTGGATATTAAAGTCAACCTCCTCCACTCTGATGACGGCATCACAGAAAAGCTCCTGGTCAAGGAGATCCTTGTAAACTAATTCCCCGTCTTTTTGAGTCATGTTGACTTTGCAGACTTTATATTTTCTCTGTGTTTGTTGCCTGTATCCTCTCAGTATGTAACAGAAGTTCAAAGACACACTGTGACTGAAACCCTTGTCATCAAAGCACTTCACATCACCATGGAGACATGTAAACATGTTGACATTTAAAAACTACCCATCATGCATTGCATTTGTGTTTTTAGTTGATTAGTTTGATTGCCGTTGCTAGGCAACAATCAAACTATTGTTCTTCACCCTCTTTCTTCTTTTTATTCTTCCGTACGTTTTTTGGCGCAGCGTATCTTCAGCATACATTCACCGATTTCAGCCATTCAACTATCAAAATGTTCATCTCACAGAGGACCTTCCAGGTCAACTTCAAGTTTTTTTCAAAAAATTATGATTTTTCAAATATTAAGCATCTTCTGCGTCATTTCTAACATGGGAATCTATGGAGGAGCCTTCAAAACCACCTTCAGCTTTGACATGTAACTGGTTCCACATGCTTTCAGCTACAGACACCGTTCAAACATTCTGTTCAGCCCTTCAAGGTCTATTAAACCAGTATTCAGATTTGTTCAAATGTGTTTTGTTTTCAAAATATTAATAAAACAAATTCAAAAGCCTTTTAACGTTGAAGTCCATGAGAGAGCCCTTCAACGAGGGTCATCTGCCAAATGTATCTCCTCCTACAAATTTTAAGCTACAGACTCCATTTTAGTCTTAAAACACTCATTAGATGCTGCTCTATCAAACTTGTATTCAGAATTTTCAAATTCTGAATCCTTTCCGCACGCCAGGCTCTCAAAGTTGGAGTGGTTTTTGAGGTCTCCTCAGAGTTTAACATTAGTGTGTATTGCGTGGAATGATCAAAGGCAGAGTGGATGATGTCATCACTTAGAGTGGAGAGAGGCTGAGGAGATGCCTAAAAAAATCTCTCTAACCTGCGCTTAGACCTGCACCGTCCATCTAACTGGGATACATTTTATATCAGTTTGAAGGAACACTCGTTAGCTTTCTGATGGTGTGACTCTTTAAACTGAACACCAAACTGTTTTGCCTGTAGATCCAGCTGTTTGGGGAGAGTGCCGGTCATTCTTCCATTAAGACATCATGTAAAACCAAAAACAGAGAAGCAGAGCAGCCATATTGTGTAACTCGCCACCATCTCCACATCTTTGACATCATACACATAAAAATTATACTGTGTGTAGAGCAACTTCTTGTGATTCTGACGGTGTCCTTATTTTTGGTATGAAGGCTTCAGTTTGGACAAAAAGAGAAGTTGTTCGGAGGGTGCAACCCCCATTAAAATACATAGAATCTGCCCTGACAGGAGTAAAAGCAGTTTAATCGTCACCTGTGTCTCCAACTTACACACTCGGGCAGGCAGGGCCGTTACCATGGTGACAGGCTGACACACAGAGGCATACAAAGCAGTCATATTTGTAGTCTTTATCAGACTTTAAGCACTATATCTGTCATATGGATCATCCTTCAGCTGTATACTACTTTTCCACATTCAAATCACACAGCCTGTGCTTCTTATAGTCTTATGGTATTATTCCAGCCTCAGCCCTTTCATATGGTATATTCACAGGCTATTCTTTAAGGTCATGACTTCATACTGTTCTTGTCTTCAGCTGTTTCTCTTTCATATCTTCATAATATTAGAACATTTTCTACTTTTCCAAATAAGAGCTTCATTTTTTTTTAATTCTTAACCATGTTTCAGCAAATTAAGTTCAGATTAACATTCAGTTGATAAACATTCAGATTGCCATGGATACAGGAAAACATTCACAGGCACCTACAGAGGACCTATACTCTGCTTATTGATCAGACTGTCAACACAACTGTCATATTGATCATTCTTCAGCTGTCACGTTACGTTTCGACATTCAAATCACAGCCTGTGCTTCTTATAAGCTTAAGATATTATTCTAGCCTTAGACCCTTCATATGGTATATTTCCAGGAGGCAGGCTTCATACTGTTCTTATCTTTAGCAGTTTCTCTTTCATAGCTTCCTAATGTTCAAAGGTTTTCTACTTTTCAAAATAAAAGAGCTTTATTCTTGCAGATTGGTCAGCGTGTTTCAGCAAATCAAATTCAGATTGCAGATTCTCAGGGAGACAGGCAAACATACAGAGGACATCTATCCTGTTTATTGATCAGACTGTAAACATTATATCTGTCATATTGTTCATCATTCAGGTGTTGCCTTTCCACATTATATGGTATGGTATGGTATTATTCCAGACTCAGACCTTTCATATGGTATATATTCAGACTATTCTTTGACTGCAATGTTTCCCCATCATATCAGGTAGGTCAGAGGAAAGATGTGCATACACACAGACACATGCGCAGACACACACAGACAGGTGTGCACACATACTATACGTATACTACTACTATACTAGAACATACCGAACAGAACACTCGCCCCGAACTGGATTTTTTTCTTGAACCATCCCAACCCTAATGGGGCCTGCTAAAGGCCAAAAGACAGGACAGATTCATTCAAGTGACTCTGTTCTGTGAAGTATGCTGACTTTTCACACTGCTCACATGTTATATGTTGATCCCCAGCATTACAAGGCAGTCAATGTGCTGAAATAAGAACAGCAGGTTTTCTGGTTCATTGTATATACACGGAGCACTGTGCAAGATTTTTGATGCTAAAGCGCAGTAAAGCAACATTTTGTTGTATCTACAATAAATGTGTTGATAATAGCACACCTTGAGTTTGGACAGTGTACAAACGACAGATCTATACTCAGTACCATACAGACTTTCTGGAGACATGGTCAGCAAAGTCCCACAACGTTGACATCCTGTCAATTTCCATTTCCTTGATCCATATGGTCCTAGTTCCGTGATATGACAACAAAAAAACACATAAAAGTAGTTAAATATGGCAATGCATACAAACACATTTAAAAGTTAAAATATTATTAAAACATTACTATCTTACTAATTACTAACCACTTCAACCACAGTTCAAGATGCAGGCGAGCAATTCGCCAGGTAGCAGAGTCTGAAGGCAGGCTGTCACTGTTGTATTTCTGCTTCTGAGCTCACTGGTTTGTTCCTGTTTCCTGGTGATAACTGTCACGCCTGGCTCGCAGAAGGCGGACAAACAAAACACCAAATGGGAGGGATGCCAATCAAAGTGCAATTTATTAACATAAAATAAAGTATAACAAAATGAAACAACCCAAACAAGTGCCTAAACAAAAGAAAGGTGGCCGCTGGCGAGCAGGCCAACACCAACCAATGCAGAGCAGGGCTGGCAGGGCTGAGCAGAGAGAGACATCAGTGCTGGAAACTGGCTTTTAAACCTAGCCGGCCACGCCCCCGCCAGGTGGCACCGTGATCAGGAACACCTGAGAATAGGGAGAGAAACAAGGGGAGAGGAGGAGACAGAGCTGGGAGCAAAGTTAAAGGCCCCAGACACAGACGAGATCCAGCCCACTCAGGGGCCGTCACATAACCTGTTAAAAGAATAAAAGTTATTTATTTTATTTAACCTTTACTTACCCAGGAAAATATCAATTAAGATCAATAATGTCTTCAAGGATGTCCTATTCAAGATGTGGAGCAGCACAGACCAAAATTAAAACAGTCATCAATACACCAGTGGTTTGTTATTATTTAATACTTGACTGTGGCTATAAATTAAATTACAATTAAATTAAGAAATCTTTATTAGTCGCACAATGGGGAAACTGCTTAAGGCTATTGCAGGCTATGCAGGCTGCCCCAGGTGACCAGGGAGGAGTTGGGATCGAACCACCAACCTTCTGGTTATTGGACAACCCTGCTATACCACCGAGCAACTGCTGCCCAAAAATGATAGGAATGGTTGCTATTCACAATACTAATTGAATAGTAACATGTAGTGTGAAACCCTATACAACGTACTGATGCGCGAGGAGGCCAGTCTGGGAAGACTGGTGTCCTAGCAACCAGGGATGAGCACAATAGGACTGACAGCCGGCATTTCATGCATTCCTTGGAACGGTCAACAAGCTAGAAGGTATTTACTGTACGCAGCCTATAATTGGCCGTTGACAATACGCTACATAGATATGTGTGGCGTATAGCATATATATTATGGTGAAAATACTTGTTTTATATTCCCTAATACTGAAACTGGAAGCCGAGAGGTCGCCGGTGAACTCTGGCATATGACATCTTAATCATAGTATTCCGTTGTAGTCTAACTGCAGTAAAAAACATACAAACACAAAGCCTGCTTACCCATTAGAAACTTTTAGCAAACTTTCTTCAGAAGTCTTCAGTTACACAGTGCTCCCCCAATGTATTTACATCCGGACTCCTGGCTTCTTCTGTTGAATGGGAGGTGACAAAACAGCTTAAAAGCCGTACGGCGCCTCCTGCTGTAGTTAAATGTTAATGCTTTAAAAAACGAGGAAATGATGAAAAAATTACTACTTTATGTAGTTAGTGTCTGAATTGCAAATCACAGCATGTGTCCATGCTAACATTGATTTGTCTTTTCTGTGTTTTCAGAATGGCTATGTCAAAGAAGCCCTTCCAACCACTGGAGACAACAAAATGCAAAATAATTGCAATTAAAGAAAAAAAATTGGCTAAATGGACAATTGAAGATGGAGAACTAAATGTGACCCAAGTTTTTACAAATATAAAAAAAAATGTTCTCTTTGACGATTTGGCCTCCAAAATTAAAATGGGTAAAAGCTATGTGATCAAAAATTTAGTGACCAGCACAAGTTCACCCAACACATTGGCATTGGC